>NW_024884778.1:11994607-12173484 GCF_019232065.1 Centrocercus urophasianus | reverse complement strand
AAAAAAAAAAAAAAAAAAAAAAAAAAAATAGAAAGCAATTGATTGTTTTCATTGTGTGCTGGATTTACATTAAAACTGAGATGCTTAATTTCTCCTGGACATGAAAGTAACTGCAGATGCAGGATTGAGCTTTAAAATTTACGTTTCAATTATTACTAAGTAGATAAGAGCAAGGGTTATATGACTTCTGCCATACAGCTCATTATTCAGTTGGGGCTGAAGTTGCTCTAATAAGACTTGGTCTGTGAATCTGTTTGTTGAAAGAAGATCAGAGGTCTCTGAATGCCATGGCACAGCTTTGTTTTATTCTTATTGGAGAGACAGCTGCTGTCCTCAAGTCTTCTGGCCATTAAAATACACTAGCAATATTTTTAGCAAAGCAGGTTTAGGGCAGATACTATGAAAAAATCTGCAGACTACAAGCAAAGTTGATTGCTGCATCCACTTCCTAGGCAGAGTGTTAATCCATGTCATTATGAAGGTTTAAAAGCACCTTGGACAAACATTTGCCACAAATAGACTGGACGTTACTCAATCTAGTCTCAGAAAAGGTAGATGAAGTAGCTGATCACTTTGGTTGTTTTGAGACTATAATTTCTACAAATTATTTGGAAAATACTACTGCACATTCAAAATGTTCTTTGTGTTTTAAATTGGTTACTGTGGTTTTTGCTTTGGTGTCCTCTGAACAGGGCTGGAAAAAGGGCAGACCCTTGAATTAATTCAGCTGGATGCTTTCTCTTTGAAAATGTGCCAACATGCAGCTAGGTGATCCTCCCTACTGAAGGGCAGCACACTGATCAGGACTCCATTCGTAGTCCTGAGGTTGTGTGGATCTTGGATTTAGGAGTTTCGGAAACGTCTTTAGCAAGCATGTATCCCACTGGATAACAGGTAGTGTCTCTTCTTATATGCAGTGTATGCTTATCTCAGAGCCTGAAACATAGTGTAGCATTGCTTCCTCCTCCTATGATTTCTCAGCTCTCTTTCTTTTTCCTTGCAAGTACTTTAAAGATGAAATGTTAACAAGCTATTTCCTGTTTTCTAAACTCCTTAATGGGGGCAAATTAGGAGGTGGGAAATAGTATTTGGAAACATTGCAACAATTTTGTAAGTTATCAGTGTATAGTCCAGCCAGTTCTAAAACTGATTATAAATTATATTTCTGAATACATACCAGATATTTTAAGATCTTAAACTCTCATCATTTATGTTTTTCTTTGCAAAAATCTCTCATGTTGAGTGCTAAGTGTAGGCACACCATTATTCGTATATTGTACTAATATTACATCAAAAGCTAGGAGTGAAGAGTGGAATACTTGGAAATAACTGTGTTAAAATTTCATTCTGTTACACATTCAGCCTTACATTTTGGCTTCAGAATATATAAAGCAAAATATAAGTACGGATATATGCAATATATCTTATAATAAAATAAAATATCTCTGGACATGAGGAAGTATTACTTTTCAGAAAGGGTGGTCAGGCACTGGAACGGACTGCCCAGGGAGGTGGTGGAGTCACCAACCCTAGGGGTGTTCAAGGAAAGACTGGATGTTGTGTTGAGGGACGTGGTTTAGTAGGAGCTATTGGGAATAGGTGAACGGTTGGACTGGGTGATCTTTTAGGTCTTTTCCAACCTTGGTGATTCTATAATTCTATGATTCTAATAAGTTGCATCCTGCTACATAAATATACCTTAATGTATAGTTCAAGGAACATATATATGGAACACATATATATATATGTGTGTATATGTATATACACACAGAGAATTTCTTGAATGTGAAAAAGAAAATAAAAGCAGTCATAACTATTAAACCTATTTAGGTTCCAAGCTTTTAAACTGAAGTGAGGGCTCTTTATTTTCAAGAAACCAGAGACAAAAGTAACTCAAGCCAAGGAGCTATCAAATGGCTCTTTTTCCTCAGGAGTCCCATGCTGTCTTGCAGGGGCCAAATGTTCTCTGTGGTATTTAGCAGTAATTGCAGCATAGGCACAACCATAAACAGCAGCTGCCAACATCATTAGACACACAATTCCACAGACAACTCCAGTTATTACTACAGTGGCAATTGCATGACGCAAATTAACAGGCCTCGGCTTTGGTTTGGGTTCACAACTTAGCCTGCTGTTCTCCCCGTGTTCATTGTGGTGAGAGTGCTTCAGAGAACTCCTGTGCTCAAAGCTGTGGTGATGAGTGGTGGCCAGATGAGTGTGAGCTGTCGTAAGTGGGCACGCCCCAAACAGTTCATAAGGAACTTTCAGGAGGTCCTTGCCCTTCCGAATCCCTGGTGTTGCACAGATGATGCCATCACTTATTCCTCCTGAAAAGAAAAATTAAAGAAACCCAACAGATTATGATCTTAATATTTTGTGATTTCTGAATTCTCTTCACGTAGAGTTTACAGATACTCGAGGTACATTTATAGTCAGTGTTGACTTTATACCTTTAAAGATGTCCAACTATATCTAGAAAAAGGGCAACAAGGCAAGTGAAGGGCTTGGAGAATATGCCTTAGGAGGAGTGACTGATTGAACTAGGGCTGTTTAGTCTGGGGAAGAGGAGGCTGAGGGGAGACATTGCTTTCTTCAAATACCTGAAAGGTGGTTGCAGTAAGAGTGGAATTGGTCTCTTCTAACTGGTGACAGGTGATAGGATGAGGGGAAATGGCCTCAAGTTGCACCAGTGTGAGTTTAGTTGGCTATCAGAAAAGACTTCTTTACAAAAAGGGTTATTAAGCACTGGAATAGGCTCCCCAGGGAGGCAGTTGGGTCACCATCCCTGAATGTGTTTAAAAACCATTTGAATGTGGTGCTCAGGGACATGATTTAGCAGTGAATTGCTAGAGTTAAGGTAGTATGGTTAGGTTGTGATTGGACTTGATGATCTTGAAGGTCTTTTCCAACCTGAACTTCTCTATGATTCTCTCTTTTTCCAGTTAGATCAAAGGTAAGAATATTGCACTTTAACAATCGTGGAAGAAATTATTTGCAAGTAATAACTTTCATCAGAAATTGTTACAAATGCAAAAGTAAAGAGCAGCAGTCAAGTAAACGTGAGCAAAAAAAGTCATAGATAAAAATAAGAGATATTGCTAACAGCAAATTCATTGCTTTCAAATTTGTATTATTACTTCTTTTTCTAAATTTTTTAAAAAAAGAAATTAATATATTAGTAAACATATCTTACTTGATTGAAATAACCCGTGAAATAATCATTCTTCTGACATCATGCGTTAGTTATAATGAAATAAAGAGAAAGTATAGTAAGTTGAGTACATGAACAATGTTTTCAAGGTTTGTGGTAAGAAAATATTCAGAGTTCTAAAGAAGTTAAGATTAATCAATCTATTACTTGTTCAAGTGGTAAACTTCATAATTGCTCACAGCCAGCTTCTGCAGCCTCTCAAAGTATGTTTTTAGTATAAACGGGAAATGAAGTAGGAAGCCTTAGTCTTGGTAAATCACACCGTTGTTCCTAAGCATGTAGAGCAACACACACAGGGAGTTGCTTTCAGAGTTCTAATTAGGCCATACATCACATCCTTAGGAGTATGGTGTGCTGAGGAGTCAACAAGGCCAAAACCAATGTTTACATATTTAAAAAGTTTAACTTAATCAAGTTAGTTGAATTTTCGCCCTCTTCTCTGTCTGAAATAATCCACCTTTTACTTAAATCAAGGCACAGAAATTTTTATCCTTAAAAGATTTTATTTGAGGAAGTAGTGAATAAAAATGGACTCAGATGAAAATCTGGAGTCTACTTCACCAAAAATATTGAGGATATTCCAAGATAGAGATGAGTATAGAAGGTTGTCCTGCTGAAAACTCACGCTAAAATTTATTTCAGGGAACAGTTCCTGCATAATGCAACTTTAAGCCCTGGGACAGTGTAATGTCTTATCACCCAAAATGTTAAGATTGAGAGGAGTTTAGGCTTTTGTCTATTCTAAAACATTATTTCTGGAAGTGGGCTTATCTCCCGGAAGACTTTTTCTATGTCCCTGTGTTGATAGTATAGTTTTCCAACTAACCTGCAGACTTCTGATGCTGCAGTACAACACAGGCAATATGGACTATCTTCTCATGTTCCGTGTTACCTTCAGGTATAGATAGTTCATCATGTTCAAGCATCAAAGCTTGATTTAGAGAAAATTAAATTGCAGAGCTGTTTTGAATTTTGAGAGTTTGAACATACCTCCCAGGAGAAAGAAATTTGCTTTAGTGCTTAAAGTCTTTCCTGCATTCATTGTAAGTAAAATGTATATGAATAAAGTGCTTTGGAATGATAAAAGCTTGTTTTCTTTTTTTTAATATTGTAAAGTTTCTCGGAGCTCTGGAAGCAAAACAAATTCTTAAATACGTAAAATTAGATCATGTTCTTTTTTATAAAGCATAACTCTAGAACATATTTGAAAGCAAGCGTGAACAAAATATGAAACTACTTTACATATAAAATTTCTCAGGTGGTGGTATTCCATATATCAATCAGGATATTACTAGTAAATTTAGTACTACAGCAAATTAAAAAGTAATATCAGGCAAGAGTAGGCTTCTATAAGATGCAACACATTTTTAGGTAAGTATTCTTATAAGGAAATACCAAGTTGTAATTTGAAGAGAAATTAGAATCCCAAGTTCTCTAAATTGGTACTGATACCTGTGTTGATGCTTAGTCTCATGCATCAGGAGGAGGGAGGATTGAAGGAGGGAGATTTAGGTTGGATGTTAGGGGGAAGTTCTTTACAAGGAGAGTGGTTAGGCCCTGGAACGGGTTGCCCAGGGAGGTTGTGGATGCCCCGTCCTTGGATGTGTTTAAGGCCAGGTTGGACGGGGTCCTGGGCAACCTGATCTGAATGCGTATGTTTGGTGGCCCTGCTAGGCAGGGGGGTTGGAACTACATGATCCTTAAGGTCCCTTCCAACCCGGGTGATTCTGTGATTCTGTGATTAGGTAAAAAGCTTCTGGATGTTAGGTTGGTTTCTAGCAAAAGCATTTTGGTAGTATTAAGACAAGTACATGTGCTCAAGTTATGCTTGTTTTATATGTAGATACAGATATGGATGTATATATGTATATATATATACATTCACTACAGACATGTATTTCTAGAATATATGAATGCAGACTGTAGTCTCTCTCTCTCAGTGTAAATGATCCTCTATGATTCTAGTTGGCCACCTGTAATTATGAGCACACCTATATTCTGGGCTATGCATAGGAATGTATTTTAGTGTGTTTATTTGATAGCATGATGCAGGATGTGAGGGAAATTGGTCCGCTATAGTAGTGAAGATCAGTTAGCTGCATTTGGAAGATTGTGTTCTCATGTGCATCGTATGTAATAAGGATAATTCCTTACCTCTGTATAAAAAACTCTCCAACCACAGTTTCAGGCCAAAGACATTGCAATTACATAGCCAGGGATTATCCTTGAAAAGAACAACTTTCAGGTTTGGAAGTGACTCCAGCAAAACTCTTTCCATTTTCTGAAGCTTGTTATGCTTCACTGACAGTAATGTAATATTCCCTGTGCTGTTTCCAAAAGTCTCAGGCAAACGTACAATGCTGTTGGATGACAAGTCCAGTTCTTTGAGGTGTGGGAGGAAACTGAAGGTCTTGTTTTCTATATAATGAATCAAATTTCTAGTTAGGTTTAGAACCTGTAGGTACCGTAATTTTTGTAAAGCACCTGGTGCAAAACTTGAGAGAGAATTATTAGACAAGTCTAAGATTTTCAGCAGTGGTGTTCCAGTGAATGCGTTTTGGTTGATTCTCCAAATGCGATTATTCTGCAACAGCAGTATCTGAGTTTCAGGTGGTAAGTGGGCAGGAATTTCAGTAAAACCTCTATTCTTGCAGTCTGTGGTCTTTGAAGCCATATGGCATAGGCATTTTTGAGGACACCCGTGAGCCATGTGTACTGTGAAGACAATGCTCAGCGCCAAAAGCCAGTTACCTGTACCACAAATGAAAGCAGCAATAATGCTTTGAAATTATTATAAAATATTTGTCTTTTGACAGTACAGAAGTCAATAACAAAAAAAAAAAGCTTATACAGTACATTCATAAGCCATAATGTAGATAGCATAAATATAATTCATAATTTTAACAGTGCATGAATAAATCACAGATATTATTGAAATACTTTTATAGAATGGAGTGAAATAAGTGCTCCCAGCATCTTTAAGTGAAGTACTGCTCATGGCTTTATTTTAAGTATAAATCACTTTCAGGAGGTTTTGCTATCAGCAAAGAAGTAATTGAAGGGAATTGTGTGAAGTTTCTAAAATTACTAAATTGTAATGTTCCTCTGTGTGCAGTAGTAATAACTTTTAGCTATCTTGTGTCAGAAGAGTCATTTTTATTTTTATTTTTAAAGTTTTACTACCTAAAAAGAATTAAGTTAACGTACTATGAAAAGAGTGACAAGCTTTAAAGGCATTTCCATAAAAAGCAGTTAATAGTACTTTTTCAGCAACCTTTATATTTGTTCTTTAAAATATCTATGTTTACAATTGCTTGGATTCCAGCTGTATTTCTCATAGATACACGTTTCTACTCTCTCAGCAAACATTTGTCAAGAAACTATTATAAAGATAAATGAGGTCACAGGAGTACTTAACACTATTTAGTATTTATCATTTATAATTATCATCTGTTCCCTGATATTCAGGTCAGCCCTAACTGAAAAAAAATATATCATTTTTCTTTCACATATTGCTAGTGATCTTCCATTGTATAGGAACGTGCAATTTTATGCAAAGCATGAAGTTAAAATAAATAATCGAATGATGTTAAGTGATGTGAGTTTTTCTGAATAAAGAGAGTCAGTGATAAATTCTTTTTTCACGTTGGTTTTGAGACACCTCAAACCATTTTTACTACTTGCTATTTCAGAATGAAAAATATTTTGGTCAGTTACTACTTGAAACCTTTGGAAATTAAAGGATACATTGGCTTACAAAGATCAAATATTAATTAGTAATAGGGAATACCATGTGGAAGGAACAAATATGTGATTAAAACATTGAATATAAAAAACACATACATGAAAATATGAATGAAAGTTTTACTTTGAGGGTGCAGTTTAACTGATAAATTCCTCATTAATTTTCCCTGTAAAATGAAATTGCATTCACATTAAAATTATAAATAATCCTCTGCCATCCTTGAATTCTATATTGTAAAATTCATTAGAAAAAAAAACAAGAAAGCATACTTGTAAATAAGTTAAGCATTACATTCAGTTCATTACATTGTTCTGCAACAGTTGGTTTCAGGAACTGACATACAGCTTCCAACATGGCATTAAAAATAAACATGAGTCAAGGAAATGCCTAAAGAACAGAATAGCCTCATTATTAGTCTGAATGCATCAGTATCTCACCTGTCATTCTGCTTTGCTTGTTTCCCACCTTGAAGAAGACTCAGTCCAGTTTTCTGAGGTAGAACAGTAAATGTACACTTTATTCTGGTTCCTCCTTCAAAACTGTAACATGCTCATCCAATTTCTTCTGCTTGTTTTATTTTTGTGGTGTTGTTTTTAGTTTTTTTGTTTTAAGTTTGTATCCTTGGCTTGAGTAGAAGTGCTACAATTTCTAGTGAGTTAATCCATCAGCCTTTGTTTTTTTTTCTTTATCACAATCTTTTTTTCCCTCAACGTCCATTTCTGGCTCTCAGAGTCTTACCCTGCTTCTTTTAATCTGTCAGCAGGCCATGCAAAGAGTGTCTGTCAACTCTAACTGGACAGCTGTAACATACAAATCATGACCTGATAGCCCCGTCTTTTTGATTATTTAATCTGCCTCACATGGAAGGCAGGAAAATAAAGCTGCCTTTTAAAATCCACTGTAGTTTCTGAATTGTGGTGGATTATTAGCTATGCTGTGTCAATTTTTGCAAGATCAGATGACTCTGAACAAAGATTCTGATTATCCTGAGCTGTGACTGGAGGCAGTGGAGTGTGTAATATTGCCAGGAATAGTCATGTGGGTTGATGATATGGTTTTGACAGTGCACTTGTTTGCTCTTCTAAGCTTATTCATCTGACATCCATTAGTTGTGCTGACAGGCTTTTCTTGCATGGGAACACAGAACTGGTGTCTCATTCTATAAAAATGGCAATGGACACCAAGAATACTGAAGAAATTTATTTCCAAACATTATTTGAAAAAAAAGGAGTGTGTTCTTACAGTGCTTTGGTTTGCCTCCTTGATACTACTACTCATACATACTGTATCAGCTACAACAACAACAACCAAAAAGGATTAATGACTTGTGACTATGAAATAACTCAAAGGTGTTTCAAGGAATTAATGATCTAGTATAACAGAGTCTTTCATGATCATATCATCACTCTATCATCCATTACCTTTCTTTTTATTGGGGAAGTAGTGCAATCAAAAGCTTTCAGGACAGTTCTGACATGTAGCATGCTAACTTTGGTCCAAATTCTTCTTTTTTCATGTGATTTTGAGAAAGTCTTAACAATACTCATTTTCTACTGCAGAATAGAAGGAATTGTACAAAAGTGGAGGTTGAAAAGGACATCTAGAAAACATCTGATCCAAACGGTTGTTGAAAGCAAGGCCTTACATGAGGTTACCCCTGTCCTTGTCAAGCTGAGACTTACATGTTTCCAGGAAAGCATCTCCAAAGCAGCTCTCATGTCTGCTACTTTCCAGCAGCCTTAGTCCTGTCTCTAACTTCCAGATCAGCCTTTGTGTTCCTAGCCTTATCCCTTACATGCTTTTTTTTTTTTTTTTTTTTTTTTTTTTTTCACGCTACTCATCTCATATGCCTCCCTGGTCAGTGTTTTGTTTGTGTGTTTGTTTGTTTTTATCACATTGGTTCTCCATTCCTCTCAGTCCTTCATGTCTCCTCTGTCTCTCAAGCCACTCTCATCCTCTGCAATAGGCATCTTTAATCCCCTTTTCTTGGTTTGAGGAAGAGATTTGATGTGCTACTATAAAGGAAACTGTATATAGAACAGTAATGATTATAGCATGCTTTGCTGAATTGATTCTGAGACTTTTCAGAGTACTGAAAGAAACAATGAGTATTGCGAAATGGTGACAAAGAATGTGGAACAAGTGGCATTCTGTAAATAGATGTGAGTATTCATCTCAAAGATATTAGGATTATTGCTGTGAATGGTAGGTCGTATTGCCTTTAACTCACATGAACATCGACACGTCATCCTGATTCAGCCTGAAAGATTTCAGACTAGCACAGAGAAAATCCGTAGATGTAGATTGCCAGGTAGCAGCCATAGTAAATAGCTTCAACTTTCCAAAGGGAGAGGAAAATGAATGTCAGGTTAAAGAAAAACACTTCTCTAATCTTTGTCGCAAATCATATTTTTCTGTGGTTTCCCAACTCGTGTGTGTGCATACACACATTGAAGAAACACAGAAACAGACCTATCTGAAATAATAGCACTGAATCGTTTTAATGAAGACAGAACTAACTGTAAGAAGGGCATTTATTAAAGACAGTAATCCTTCGAAATTGTAGCCTTTGTAGTTGCAGATGCTCTGCTTTGTTCTTTAAAGGAAGGAATTTAGCTCAGGTGCTCGTTGCTACAGACAGT
The DNA here is from genome assembly GCF_019232065.1 of Centrocercus urophasianus. Classification (NCBI taxonomy): domain Eukaryota; kingdom Metazoa; phylum Chordata; class Aves; order Galliformes; family Phasianidae; genus Centrocercus; species Centrocercus urophasianus. Next base: position 12,163,886 of record NW_024884778.1, on the reverse strand, counting down.
TTCCCTCAGTCCTTGCCATAATCCATATCTTGTAACAATAGTAGCCCTTCTTATGGCTGTTTGTTATATGACAGAAGGTATTAGCTATGCTGCTGTTGTGTTATGATAGCACTTTTTCATACTTCTAAGTTCTCTTCAGAATCTACATTTGTATTTTTGCTCATGAATTTCCAGATCCACAGAACTGTAGGGGTTGGAATGGACTTTCGGGGATCATCAAATCCAAATTCCTGCTAAAGCAAAGAGTTCAAAGAGTTTAATTCAGTTTCTTTTTTAACTAGTTCCTCTTTAACTAATGTTTGCTGACCAGGTAGGCTTGCAAGCTCCCACAACACTTTATATCATCTAATGGTAGCCTTAAAGAATGTCTCCTAACTGCCCCTCTTATTTTAGGTAAGCATTTGCTGCTATAATTGTATTATTTTTAGCACTTGCAGTATTAAAGAGATGTTCATAGGACAAGGTCACACAAAGTTAAGCGCTGTGGGAGGTTCAGTTCCAACAATAATGCAGAGGTTATTTTATGTATTCTGAATTGCGGTATAAGAAGTTATTACTCTTTTTAAAAAAATCTTCATGCTGGATTCAGATTTGGAAACATATGATTAAATCTGTCAATTTGCTTTTCATGTAGATGTGGCCATTTCGTCTTCACATTGAGAACTCTGAATACATATATTTTGTAAACAGAATTTTCCCTAACCTATAATCCGTTTCGTATTCCCATTTATTAGTAATAATACTTTGGTTAAGACGGAGAAGTTTGATGTGGTGAAAATTACAGCTGTGAAACAGGTAGATTTGCCAGAAACAGAATAACTCATGAAATTTACTCTACTTCTGGGCTTTTGAACAACCAGCATGATTCTTTTCAGTTGTCTGATGTGGTGCAGCAGTGTGTTATTGTGACTGCTTAAATTAACTTGTGCCTTGTTGCAACAAGATACGTTTCCCTTTGCCCATGGCAAGCTAGCCTGGTAAACTCATGTCCTATCCATTTGTGCTGATGGGGCACTTCGCTGTCAGATTGCCAGAATATACTTTGTTACAGAAGTTTATTGCTTTGTGCTTCAAAGGAATGTACAAGAATCATCTCTTCCTGCAGAACTGTATGAATTAGACTTTAGCAGAAAGGGAAAAAAAATTAGTACGTGTATCAAATACTTAAAGTCTATAGAATTCTGACTACACATTTATTCCAGACAGACATGATTATATGAAAAAGAAAAAAAAAACCAGCATTCCTCAAACTATGACAGAAAATTCCTGTACATTCTCTCGTTCTCTCCATTACACTTATTTTCCTTCTGCTTTTGGATGGGGAGATATAATCTTACAGGGAAAATGGCATGAGCTTTCTCCTCTGAAAGAGGAACAACTAAACTCTTGTTGAAGACTTAAATGCAACTCAAGGCAATGGATTGGGATACAAACCAATCCTTATCATGGAGTAATTATGGAGTACTATACCTTCAGTTCCTCATGTATTTCTCTCTACAAAGGCAGTCTCTGTATCCAAAGAGCTCAGGACCCTCACTATGGCTGTCAAGGAACTAGATTTTCAAAAGTAGACAAAAATTAGAGGAAGGCATTGGTTCCTATTCCAGGCCACCTTTCATAAGAGAAGTATAAGCCAGTAGATCAAATCAAATTTGGCTTGAAGAACTTTACAACCTTAAAATGTTGTCCATAATTCACAAAAGATGTCTGTGTAGATTTCTTCAGACATCTTATTAGTTAGGCAGGACAAGGGAAGACTAGTAACATTCAGAGTTTCATGACATCAAATCCTGATTATCACAACAGAGGAGCCATTATTACGTTGTTATCCAAAAGTTGCTCATGCCTACTCATTATGAACTGTTTGTTAGTAACTCTGAACATGAGAAACAACATTTTGTAACTCCAAAAATAAATAAACTAGTAGGCAGCTGTGATTTTGTTTTTTGGATCACTGAATTGAGGGAAAGAGCCCCATTTTCTTCTCTTTTCAGTGGCTTGTTTCACCATACATAGATACATCTGGTACATGTTTATAAAATACATAATTAATTTGTGAAACACAGTGCTGGAAGTTATCCTTGGGCCAAAAATTAGTAGGATTCATACATAATCTGGAGCCATAGTTACCTCCTGGGACAAAAAAAAAAAGAAATCGTTTAGAGAAGATAGAAACTTTCACTCTTAAGGGCTTTAATCAACTAATGATACAAGTTATGGAGAAAACCTTTCCCTGTGGGCAAGGTTTTTCATTTTTTTTTTCTTTCTTTCCATAATTATTATTTATGGGAATTTTTACACCATTTTTACACGCTAGCACATGAGATACAATAGATGCAATAGATACAGTAGATAGATAGTGAAGTAAATGAGCTGAAATACTCTGCATTCAAGGTGCAAATTTACAGTGGGGGAAAGAAACAGGATAGTTCAGAGGGACTTACAGACTATTTCCAACAACCTGCAAACCAGCATGGCATCTGCCACTGTGTCGGATGGTGTCATTTATCATTGTAGGTGCCTGGGTGAGGTCAGGACTGCATTCATCCCCAAACTGTTATTTTGGTTTGGATGGAGAAAAATCTTTCAACATTAATATCCAGGTAATCTGGAGACAGCTGTTTTGCTCAATCCTTTTCAGATTTTTTTCACTTTTTTTACTTCACCGTGGGGATGCAAGACTTTCAATCCAGCAATATGTAGTGATATTAACACTAACATAATTAGTTTCTTGTCCGTTTGGCTTACACTTCTTTCCCCATAACTAAATAATCATTATTTGAAGGTTTGAAAGGGTTTCCTCAAGAATACTTGGGCACCAGCCCTATAGTATAAAGTAGAAAGTTCATTGCATGGGATGCAAGGCCTTCAGAATGAGAAGAAGTGCGAAGAGAAATGCAAAGTTACTTTTCCGTAAGTGCGAGCTACGTTAAGTTGTATTTAAAGGCAGATTATGTATCAGTATTCATTCTGTTACAGGTAGGAGGAGGAAGGGGAAAACTGTTCAGACATTTCCCGATGAATGACTACCACCTGTTATTACATGCTGAGAATCTCTGTGTGGAGCTAAGAGATATCACTGACATGGTTAATTAATAAATTGATTCATTTTGCTACTACTGTAAGGAGAAATGTATGCTGCTTGACATGGAGGTAACAGAAATCAAAATAATTGAACTAGGACAAAGGCAAAGTAAATATAAAAATAAGGACAAGCATTCATTTTATTTAATCTTGACATTTTAGATCCTTTTTGTCCTCACTTAAACATGCTGAAATTGAGGTCACTTTCACGATCATTCTAGTTTATCCTTCTTACACTGAAGACAGAATTATTTTCTAAACTTTTCCTTAGGTGTTTTTTTGATTGTTTGTTTAATGTTTGAAAAGAATTTCTATTTATAGTCATACCTCACCTTAAATTCAATCTTAAAGGAGAAAAAAGTACATTTTCTGCACTTCCTGAACGGTTAGAAATCAGGACATTGTTTTCTTGAACAAACTTGTGTAGAAGCATTTTGAAATATTCTCAGTGTAAGAAGAAAGATTTTAAATGTGGTAAATGTTTCTGTTTCTTAAGCTGGTGTGGTGAACAGTTAAAAAATAGAACTCATACTTGATTAATTGTTTTCATGATTTTATGGCAGGACACTATTATTTAAATAAAATTCACTGATGAATGTTGTGATTTCTCATCCTTCAAGTTTATCCAGTTGTACTGTTTGCAGGCATGATAAAGTCTTGGGAAAATTCATATGAAGAATCCTGATGTGTCTGTTCAGAATTTGTAAAAAGGCCAGTAGGAGATCTTTTTTCTCTAAAAAGAAAGGGGAAAAAAATGTATGGAGAAGAAATGTCTTCCTACAGAGTGCGTTTTATTAATGAGAATTACAATACTGGAAAATCTGGTGTAGATTAGAAAAGAACAGTAACAACAGGAACAGTGTATCCAAATGGAACTGGTTGGATAATTAAATTCCTTTAATAGGTACTGAAACTTAAACCTCTTGATCCCTCTGGATCCCTCTGACGTAAGCCATACTCTTAAAAGACATGGAACTTGATTCTAAAAGCGTAATGTGGGAGAAAAATATTGGGATGATGATTAAGGATTTCAGATACCCTGGGAGGAAATTTATGCAGGAATAAAACAGTCTGCATTTAAATAGAGTAACAGAAAAGCAACCAAACAGCAACAAAAAGCCCATGGCTATGAAATATAAAAAGAAGCTTTAATAAAAGACCTTTTATAGAGGTGTGCAGTTTATACCAGCAATAATGAAGCAATTTTATTGGGATAACCCAATGGCAACTAAAGGAAACTGAAGATTGAAATCTTTAAGTAAAACCCCTTTTTCTCTGTTTTTATTCTGTTTCTTTCTTTCTTTTTGCTTTGTTTTGTTTGTTTTGCTTTGGTTTACTATTTTCATACCCAGAATCACAAAAGAGCCTTGTTTCATGGTTTCTTTTCTTATCACTAGAGTAAAATTTATTCAATAGTAATTTCAATTTAAAAATTTGTATCAAAAGGGAACAATATTGTCCTTTTCTCGACCTGGTAAAAATGCAAATAATTCATTGAGATCTACTTTAATACAATTATTAGAAGTATCATGCCAAATAGCTGACATGCTGCTTGCTAGGTAAGGAGGAAAAATATATTAATAATTTTGGCATAAATGTCAAAGTCCTGCCAGTTGTAAAACTGAGCCATGTCTGCTGGTGTAGGTTGCTTTGTTTGTTTTATTTTGTTTTTGTACTAACCAAAGTTATCTGCAAGCTTGTTACTATGGTTTCTATTTTACTGTCCCTTAAAATGCTGAAGGATTAATTTTCTGGGTCAAGTAAACGCATTAGTTATGAGGATGAAAATATTATAACAGCACTTGAAAAGCCTATGTATAGGCAAGTATAAAGAAAAAAGTACAGTATAAAAGTAAGTCATTACTTCTGAAGCTGAGGAAACATTTAAATGTTAGTCTCATCTTTTTATCTTCAGTGTTAGCATATGACTTCCATGTCACTGAGTAAGACTATAAGAACTCAGGCGGTACATGTTATCATTTAATGCAATACAGCATATCTCTTTTTATGTAAAGGTACTTTTATTTTATTACCATTTAATTTAGGACATGATCTCCATGTTCCCAGCCTCATTGATCCTCCTCTGTCCAAACAGCTATGGCTATCTTGGTCAACATGAGCATATTTTAACCTTTATTTGCTTTCATTCTGCTCTGCAGTAAGTTATTTTTGAACATAATGGCAGGGCTGACCTTGATTACTCATGTTTTGGCTGAAACTTTTCATCTTTTTCCCTTCACAAAATGACAGTACGTTTCTCAGCATCCATTTTCTCTCTGACTGTGTTTCAGCAGAGTTAGAATAGATAAGTTCAAAGAACAATATTACTGCCTTCTCTGCTTCTGAAAGTAGTCATTGGGAGAAAGTAAGCTACCATTTTTAGAAGCTGAAGAAGTTAAGCATTATGTGCCTGGTTCATAGAACTAATCATTTCCATACCTCTCCTTTTAGTGTCTGTAAGATCTTAGGTTTTCATTAGTTACTGCTGCAAACTGTCTTTCTCTAAATTCTATAGGAATAGGAAAAAGCAGGGAATTCTCTCTCTCTCTGTAATTGTTAGTTTTTGATGATTAGGGGGCTCTAATGATCCAAACATGGGCTTTGGTGAGCATTTGTATTTTGTGCAACTGAAAGGAGCTGAAATGTCCAATACAGGCTTGTGCATGGAAAGTAAACACCTTGTCTACTCTACTATATGCCCTTGGTTGGTCATGTTTTACATACTGACATTTTAACTTAGGATTTAAAGCGGTAATTAGTTTTGTAGCCTGCCATTTCTTGAACTGGGTACCTGAAAGCAGATTTGTAAAAGAAGCAGACATCAATATGCCAGAAGGAGTCACACAATGCATGATTCTCCCTCACTTTGATTGAAACCTGGCTAAAAACAGTAATGCAGAATAACATTCCAATTTCATCATTACAGTGCAAAAGATAAAAATTTCCAAACCTCTTCAAAAGTATTTCATTTTTGTTGCTAAGGCATGTTTTTCAGTTTTACATAATCAAGAGTTTGGGCCTGGTTGTTTTGTACGTTTACAGATCACACTCTAATGTGCAACATGTATTTGTAATACTTAACTGTTACTGCTTTCATTCATTATATTGTAATCACTTCTTATAGATTGTAAGGTGTCCTTTGTCCCGTTTCACTAAAAAGGAAATGGATCACAGAAAGGGTAATTTGCTCAAAGGTTGCACTGCATGCAAACTGCAAAGCAAGGAGCAGAACAATCTTCAGAATCTCAGTTCTTAAGCCAGTGGACCACCCAGTCTTCATAGATGTGTGTTCTCTGATACACAGAGAAGATTCAGATGCTGTAGGATAATGTCCTTATGTACAAAGAATGTAACGTGTGAACAATGTTGTCATTTAATAAGAGATTGTTTTATAAGACCAGTTAATGAGTCTTGAGTGTGATAAGCAATGGTAATGCTAATGCTTCCCATTTTTCAGAGATTAAGATGGGTTGAATGATGGAGGGTTTCCCATGCTAAAAAGTCCTGCTGTAAATGTTCCTCCTGCTAATGTAATTAGGAAATATTGGCCTTGGTTAATGTAACTTAAAGAAAACATGTTGTCTTCATCAAACTTTTTCAAGTTGTTAAACAGGCATCGCCTTGTCTAGAAAGAAAATGGGAGCATATAGAGTTTCCATGGAAACTCAGTTAAAATGCTGATTTGTGGAAATGGTCATAATCAGTACCATAATCTAATCTTATTGAATTAAATGGAAAAAAAAAATCTTAGTTACTAAGTACCGAAGAATAGTGTAAGTATCTCTGTGCATGCAGAAATCATACCCCTCTTCCTCTAGTTACTTTCTAAGTGCAATTAAAATCATGGAATAAAGCAGGGAATTTCTGCTAGCGTTCTCATTTTCCTTCTATGGATAGTTTTGCTGCTTTTTAAACATAAAAATCAACATACAAATATAAATCTGTGTAAATGTACTTTATTTAAGTTGGTAAAAGCTTAATGCTTTTCTAGTACATGTATTACATGTTATTCTTTAATGAAAGGAAGGGGGGCTTTTCCCTTGGAGTAGGGCACACCTGCTCTGTAAAGTGAAAAAAATTGAGATATTCTTTTCTTCCCTCACAGACATACTGAAAGCATCCTTGCTGATAAAATGCAGAGCTGATTAATTTGACTGAATTAGAAAATGAAATGTTCTAGTAAATACATTGTAGAAACATATTCAAGGTAGCCTCTGTAGTTTAGAGGTGCCTACTTTTTGAAAATTGGTGATTCAAATCTATTCTGTTGCCTACTAGTGTAGGAAGAAACACAGTAGAGACTCTGGAAGAACTCCCATACATACACTAATTGCAATGTGAGATAAGAGCTCCTGCAAATCCCAGTGGTATTTGTCTGTCCTTATAGGTGCGTATGTCCTAACTGCCAATTTAAGAAACTGCTATGAAATTTTGGCCTTTGGAAGACTGTTTTTCATTCTAAGTCAGTAATACCTGAACCTTTATACAACAACATCATTTCTGAAAATTCATATCAAAAGTATTCTCTGAATGGATATTTAAGGGCTTCTTCTATTCCTATCATACACTGAGCATCCCTTAACTTTCACAGACTACAGTGAGCAGTAGTAATACTCAACACCTTTTAGGCATAAGCCCCAGTTGCATTTACACAGATCTCACAACTTAGTAGAGATAGCAGCTATTTTGTGTGATAATACCTTAGTTTAATGAAATATCAAGGACAGCTACCTTTCAGCAAACCCCCCGATTTATTTCAAAGCTATTCCTTTAGAGAGGATTAGAGCTAGTATCTGTGATATTGATTTACCTAAAAAATATGAATTTATTCTCTTAAAATATACTTTACTTCTCTATTGAAAGCTAAATCCTACACATTATTAGGAAATAAATTGAAGTATACTTCTTGTTGAAGCATGTGGGTAATAGATTTTGTAAAGAATATTGCATTTATACTGCTATTGTGGAAAACACGCCAGCACTTATTCTAGTTTTAGAATTTAATAACTCACAGATAAGTTCAAGAATAGTCATAACCTGGTGCACAGATCACTCAACAGTGATGAAATTTTATCAAGAAGTTTTAAAAATCTCAGTGCCTTTTGATTTTATTGGTTTTAATGTTTTTGACATTTAACATTTAACGTTTGTTTTCTTGGAATATCCTTTAAAAGCATTAATTAAATATGTATTTGGAAAGAGATAAGTCAGTAGAATTTTCTTTGTATTTTGTAACACCAGGGAGTTGCAAGATGCTTCATTTATCTAATGAAGTAAATCAGTTCTTGGCTACTTTTTAGCAGTGTGAAAATCTCTGTCAATTCATGAATATTCAGATCAGCCCTAAGCAAATATTTCTGCTGAAGGTTACCTGAGTTTATCTAGAAATTCTGCAGATGCTTTTTCTTTTTCCCAACATGTGATAAGACAGAAAAAAATGGAAAGTTGTTATTCTGTCCCTCAGTGCCTGACCTGTTCGTTGCGCTGTTCTCCAGTTCACACACTTAAATGAAAGAAAATATAAATTTATTTCTCCAATAAAGGTAATTCCTAAAAGGAATAATTAAAGTATCTTGACAGAGTTTTGTAACGCTAGAATTCCTACAAATGTAGAATAAATAATAAAGCTAACTAAATGTGAAAGTATTCAGATCATTGCCAATCTTAATCCAGTTCTAAAAATCGAATACATTTTCATGGAAAAGTATGCTGTCTGTAGCTTTTACCATTGCTGCCTTTTACAGTTGTTCGTAAAGACACAAGCATAATATACAGGGTTTGCAAAACCACTATTACTGTTTTCTTTATACTTTCAAATACAGAATCCATAATGTTTCTAATGTGTTACTTCGAGTCTTACAGCAATTCGAAGTAATTTGATAATCACAATAGAGTGCAATTTTGTAGAGAATGTCACATTATAACTCAGTTATGAAGGAATCCAAGTCTTATTTTTAGTGATATGATGATTTTGATAAAATATTGGTGTTTTCTTACTGAATATACTGTCTGTTTACCTAATAAGATTTTGTATATTCTCAGTAGCCATTCTGAAATGCTGGAATTCCAATCTAGGAGGGACAGACCTCTTTTGTAATAAGAGCAATGAATATTTTTTTCCATTTTTAAAATGAGTCTTTTTCACAAATGCTAAAATTTGTTGATAAGAACTTTGTCTTTCAACTGAGTTAGGTAGTAGCCAGGATCAAATCTGAAAAAATGAAATGCTATCAAAGTTTGACCACAGTGTATTTTAGTTAAAGCAGAAGCTGAGAGCCTCACATCTCCTAAGAGAATCTGGTCACAGCCTCCAAGAGTTCAGATAAAGATCCTGATTTCTGGATGTTTTTCTGAACTCCAAGTCTCTTGAGGTTCATTAATTGCAAACTTGAAACCACAGCTTGTTGGCTGAGATGTGAAAGAAATACTAGCTAAACCACACTAACTAGTAAGTTTAGGGCTTCACCTAAGGAAATAAAACTACTCAATATGCTCTTTCTCTCTTTCTCTCTTTCTCTATTTTTCTTCTCCTCTTTCTCTCTCTCTTTCTTTCTCTCTTTTTCTCTCTTTCACCTTTTTTTTTTTTTTTCCCTTTTCCACTTCTCTTTTCTTTCCCTAATGCAATGAAACAGGTGTCAGTATGAGTCAGATATATTCTAAAAATCACAGTAAAGGATTCTTTAGACACCAGACAGGGCTTAACCATACTCTACTACACTGTCTTTAAATCGTACAGTTTAAACCACTTTTATACTATCAATGTTCTCCTTGTACTTCTCAGGAGCAAGGTATATATATTTCCAGCAAAGTGCACTTACTGTAATTTTGTATGCCAAGGAGTTACCTCCCTCCAGGAATATGAAAGATTTTTTTTTTCCTGGAAAAATTACAAACGCATTCCCAAGTAGCTCCCTTGAGCTGTACTCTGGGTGCAGAGAGTTTATCATGGGGTAAAATAGTAGATTTTTTGTGGGAGCCCTTTGTTACAATGTTGGCAGCACATCTACTATCTTGTTAAGTTTGAAATATGGCATAACTGTCTGAATGATAATTTACAGATAACCTGTTTTCCTCCAAGCTCCTCAGTGAAGCCTCCTGAAAAGTCAAAAGACTTTCAGTCAACAATGTCTATATTTTTTTATGTTTCCACTCAATTTATATCCTTCCTCTGCTTCCTCTTGCTCCTGCTGCTACTTCATTAGTCCTCCAGAAGGAAGATATGTGTCAGGGAGTCAAAGGGAGTCTGGTTTATGATGATGTTCACAGACTGCCCTTCGCAGTTCTGTTTTTCAGGGATTGGCTGCAAACCAAGCCCTTCAGCTTTCCCCCGTGGTTTGAGTTTGGATGAACTTCGGCATCCCAGCAATCATCATCCTGCTCCCCTTTCAGCTTGGCCTCACATCAAGTTCCCAATATCTCCTCCCTTTCTGCTTAAGGTTGGCCTCCAGGAAATACCAGTTGCCACTGCCTTTGCTGTATCTTGGGAGTTTCCATCCAGACAACTAGTTTCCACCACTAATTCCAAACATATTCTGGGAGAAAATAGTACGTTTAAGATCTGTTAGTAAAGGGGGACATCTTCAACTGTCCATTCTCCATTTAAGAAGAATGCATATCTTTACATGTTGCATCTCAGCACACCTGCTGGAGTATTCCATGCATTAGCTAAGACCTTATGACATGTTATGAAAACTGTATTGTCTCTCATAACAAAGCTCTGACACTGATAAATACTTATATGGTACTTAGAAATGTATGTGTATAATCATCCCACTTATCTGAAGCTAAAAGGATAAAGATAAAATACCCATAATAACACTGATATTTTTTTTCTAAACATTAGTTAAAGTTCAAAAAAATTGCGATTGTGTTTTTTTTTCTATTTCATGTTGTATCTAGGTTAATAAAATACTTGTCTTTGGGAAAATCAATCGGTAAGTTTTAATAAGGCGCCAACTCAAATTTTGGTGCAAAAGTATGTGTGCATTTACAAGGATTTTGAATGAACGTAACACTAAAGCATTTTAAAAATAATTTTAGAATATTATTAGGATAACTTAAGAGTAAAGAAATATGTAGTAGATTCAAGTGATAGGTCTATTATTTTTTGCTGGTTTGCTTGTCCAATAATTTTTGTTTTGAGCCAATACAGAGATTGTCAGCTTCTTTTCAGCTATGAAATGTTATTTCTTGTCATTGTGGAAAAAAACTCATAATATTTATCATGAAAAATGACTGCAGTACAGTATGAAAAGTTCCAAACAAAGAAACACTGATAAATTTCACCGATAAATTTCTCCTTAATATTGTTTCTCGTTGTAAATGACAAATAAATATTAAAATAATAATAATAATAATGACACTAACCCCTACTCTACCCTGCTTAAAGAAAAAACAATTATCAAACAAAAAATAACCAACATGCTGCAGAGGGTATTTCATGAATTGTATCACAATCCACATGTCCAAACATGTGATATTTAATTTTCCTTGGGTAAGAACTGTCCAGTTTGTAAGAAAAACAGAAGGCAGCACACAATTACTTAATATTTTGGCCCAGCTTCTTTCTAATTAAAACTTAGTGTCCAGTATCCCTGAAAAAAAACCAACACGTTTTCATGTTAAATTTCTGGCCATGTTTTTTTTTTTTTTTTTTTTAAATGAAAGAAATGAAAATGATAGATAGGTATAGATTGAATTGAAAGGTCACTGAGATCAAGAAGAATACTGAATGAAGTGTGAAGTTTGGAAGACTGAAACTGAATTTTACTGTGCTAGTAAACTGTAACTGGGACTAGAAGCAGTCTGAGAAGTACACATTCAGTGAGTGCTAATTCATGTCTTGCTTAATGTAACCTGAAAGAATTAATATTAGTGAGAACATAACCATAATTATATTACTACGTATTACTATATTCTGTTGAAATACCTTTAATTTATTAGCTAACCCTTTTTGTATTGAGAAAACAACTGACTATTTTTAATTATAATACCTAAAACGTTTTGTACAGAACCTAACATAAATATCTTACAGATATTTATAAATACTTAGAAAAACATCAGCTTTGGATGTGAGACACTTCAGTTAATCTCTAACAGAGGTACTTTTTGGCAGTTGTGCTGCTTATTGCTCAATATTGTACCATGGAGCATAATATTCTGCCTCTTAAGCTTTGGATAAGCCAAAATTAGACAGAAAGATTTTGAACTGAATCAAAGACTTAGATTATAGACAAAAGAAATGCAATCAGTTTTTTTGTAAGTAATTAAATCTGTTCTAGAATAATTCACATTTACTTTTTTAGGTATTTTAATAGATGTTAAGAGATAATAGAAGTAGTAGGAAAGAAACAAATCTTAAGGAGTCTCAGCTTAATGCACAAAGGTGGTACAGGTAAAGAAAAATAATCCTGCTGCAAGTCTGTCTCCAAGATTTATTATTTTGAAAGCAAAGTAAGCCTCCCTTAAGATAATTCCATCAGAAAAAGGATGTCCAATTATCCTTAAAATGTTGAGCATCTTTTATGTATGATAAATTACCTTAGGCTATCTATACACTACTGTGGAAAAAGGGAATAGATACTTTATGATATTTCTTTAATCTTGCTAATCTTCTGCTTTTGTATAGTGTTAAGTTCTATGATATTCTACAGAATGGAAACCCATTTACATTTTACTGCTTTTTCCTTCAGTCTGTGGATTTGATTATCTCTCCCAGGTTTATAGGGAGTTTCATCTCCTCTCATGCTTGAAATAAATCAGTCTGCTCTGTTTTCCTCTCTCATTTTAAGTAGGAGTTGGGCCTTTTTACATAGAGTACAAGAACTCTTATAATTCCCTACACAGAACAAGACTAATTTATTGAGGGAGGATTTCCTTATCATTCTGTCTGTTTGCTTAACCATGGAGATTTTGAGATGAATACAAGCAATTCTGATCTATTCAAATAATTTATTTGTTTTCTTAGATTTTTTCCTTGATACTAAAAGGGCCTGAGTTCTGTGGAAGTTGAGCCCTTCCCAATAACTTTATTCTTACAGCATCCTAAAAAAAACAATGAATTATTACTTTCAGCCTTGGAATAAATGCATAAGGAAATGGAAATGGATTATTTAAAAATTAATGGAGCCAAGAAATTAAATTGATAGTTCTTAAACTTCTTATTTCATAGAGTATGTGCTACAAAATACCAATCACTGTATTAAACAGAGGAAAAAAATGTTGAATGTCTGCTATCCATGCACAGCATTAAAGCTACTTATTGAAGTTGCCTAAGTAAATTCGATAGTATGGTTGACACAATTACTTGGATTTGGAGTATTCATATGAAATGATACATTTTGTTTTACAGAAAATAGACAAGTACATGCAGAAAGAGCCTTCATGCCTCTCTGGTAGCTCCCATTAGCTGAACGTGTAGCCAGCTTATAAAACATAAATTTAAATACAAAAATAAATGCCAGCACAAATACTTTGTTCTGAAGTTCTGAATGCTGATGAACTAGAGATTATTCATAAGAACATATTGGTTCTGAAACCAAAAATATCCTGCACTGGAAAAGCTCAGAGGAAAGCATGTGAAGATGCTTTAGTATCACCTTAGGAATTGAAAAAAATGTAGAGAATATGTAAAAAAAAAAAGTAGAATAGAGATGTTAATTCTTTTAAATAAAGGTTAATCCTATACTTACTAACTGAGTTACAGAAAAATAAATGTCATTTATTATATGTCACATAAGAAATATAGAAGTTATTCAGTGACATGAAAGTTGTGATGTCATATTTTTCATGAAGGGAAAAAAAAAAAAGGTAAAACAATGGTGAGATGAAAATCTCACAGCAAGACACCCCTATTCAAAGCAAATCCCTAATGCTGTCTTCACTGTACAGTGTATATGGGAGATATGTTTTCTCCTCCAATCTTGAAACATAGGTACAAATCATGTAGCTGTTCATTAAAAAAAAACAACCAAAAACAAACAAACAAACAAACAAAAACCCAAACAATTACAAGGATTGCAAATCTATCATATGGGAAATACATATTTTGTTGTGTGTTATACTCAGAAAGTTGCCACTGTGACTGAATGACCTTGAGCAGAGCAGGCAAAAGTTTTAATTTTGAAGTTTACTTCATTCAGTGATATTGTACCTGAGAGATAGATGATAGAGCTCTTCTAGAAGTTAGGTATGGAAATAAATGGAATCAATCTTGAAAAAGGAAGGAAGGAAGGCAGTAACTGGTAAAGTCTGGTCTCCCTTTCTACAATAACTACATTACTCTTGAGAGTGTGTTTGCTTGAGAGTGAGCGAGTTCAGTATTCATTCCTGGTCTCTTATATCTCATCATAGTTTCCCTAAGTATCAAAATTCATAGAGCTAATTTTGTGAAAGTAAAGCTGTAACTGTCTGTGTCCTCTCATTCTCATGAAGAAGGATGCTCTACATTTCACAGAAATTAGTCCAAGGACTTCAGCTGTCTTTGTGCTACAGCATTCCATCATGCAACTGATTAAAACATTCGTATGGAATGTTTTACAGATGAGCTTTCTTGTAAATATCTTGTTTCTTTTCAGAATTTGTCTGGTGGTATGAAATTTACACTGGTCACTGGAAGACCTTTAGAACACATTTGTTTTATTTAAGAGTCTAGACTACGTAGTTAGCTTTTCTCTTCACATTTTAGACTTTATTCTAAGAATCATAAAATAGTTCAGATTGGGAGGATTCTCCTGACGTCCAAACTCCTGCATAAGGTTACATATACATGCAATTTAATTACATGAGAAATGATATTTTAATGATTTCTTTACAAGTTTGAGGCTTTGACTGCTCAAGGTAAGTCTAGGTTTTGAATCAGCGTGATACCTACTTCTGCATCTGTTGATCATGCAGTTTCTTCAATGATTCGAAAAGAAATGTTCACGTGTGTAAAACAAGACATAGACTGCACTTGATGAAATCTAGGAAATACAAGCTGATGTCTTTACATTGACTCATACATGCTGAAATGCATGTCTACAAGTGTAAGACGTGAGATTGAAATTTCAAATACTGGTATAGCAGATATTTCTGTGTTTGAGATGTATTTGTGGAAACTTCCTGAGAGTATGCATTTCCTCCATTTCAGAAAAAGGAATGAGATGTGCAGATCACCTGCATACTAGGAGTAAACCTAAAGGCAAAGAACAGATGTAGAAAACATGTGTTGCATGGCTGTCAGACAGCATCTCCTCATTGACTGTAAAATAAATTACTAGACAATAAAATGCAGTTGGAGAGAGTTTCTTCTGGATTTCATTCTAAAGAAGAGATGGATTTCTGTCCTTACTCTGTTAAGCAAAGACGTCAATGAGTTATTGATAGTAAAAAACTATTTATAACCCGCTATGCACATACCTTTTCCTGCCTGCTAAGACAGAAGAAAAATATGTTCATGACATCAGCATGTTTATATTTGCAAAAAAAACAATTACCGATGATAAAAAGGTAAATAGGTTTTCTTATGATTCTTAGTGTGGATCCAATATAAGAAATGAGAAAATGAAATTTTGTTCAAGTTTCCTATACATGATCACTTGAAATATTAACCAACAGTCTCCTGTTGTTTTAGCACGTTTGTGTGTTTCAGCACGTAGAGCTGAGAGTGTGTTCCTACAGCTGTTGTATTACCATCAGTAGAATATTAATTTGAGATAGGTTTGAACATAAATATCTTCAGCTTGTGCTTCTTTTGAGTAATATGGAGATGTCTGTAATTTCAGTGTTTTCCTTGTGTAATTGTCACATTGTATTAGTAATATTTGAAATATAATTATGTGCTCTCCTATTTAATCACTAGTGTCTTTTTATTATGGGACTTTCTTTCCCTCTTTATTATAGGACTATTTCTGCTTTTGATTTATTTCAAATCATAGTTTTGAAGCAATTATATAACATACTGTTTTTATTTATGTATTTCCCAGCTGTAGGTATACAGATGAAACTTGAATTTTTCCAGCGTAAATTTTGGACAGCAAGCAGACAGGTATGTTTTAAATGGAAATTTTCCTTGTCATTGAATTCACAACATCTTTCTAGCTGTGTAGTTGATCCACAATTACTTTGTCACAAAATTGCTGTAAAGCATTTTATTTGAAATATACCTCACATAAGTTGTTACACTATATTATAACCTTCTAGTTAATTGCAGATGAAAAGGATGTTCAGTATGCTTGATTCCATATTTATGGAAACAAAGAAAAAAGTTGTTATATATAAGGAGTTGCTTTGTTGATCTGACACATGTTAATTTTCTCCTTCAGATAAAAGGAAAGCAGCAGACCAAGCTGTGATACCTATTCATTTTCAGTAATAGCAGAATTGAACCTTCTTGCAAACCTAGTACCTTTCTTCTGACATTGGGTTAATTGCAGCATCACCTAAATCAATCAACTAAACGACGTGACTGAATTATGCTTGGCATCTATAGTATTTGATAAACTATCGCTAAGATGTTTAGGATATATAGCATGTGTATTCAGTGAAGGGAGTAAACATACACAATCATACACTTCCTCAGGATTCCAGAGAACATCTCCTAAAATGCATGTCCAACCCCTCCCTTCCTCCTCCCACACCCCAATTAGAAAACCTTGTATTCTTACTGATAAATAATTTCCAAGCTTCTAACAAAAAGGAGATGATGATGTTTAAAACACTTGAAAGTGATACAGTGTGAGTGCAGACAGGAGCAGAAAAAGATTGGTGAACAGATATAAAACTTTCCTTCTCTTGCTTTTAGAACAACTGGGGCCTTTGATAAAAATGTAATCAATTTCAACATCATTATAATAGCACTCACCTTATTTCTGAAACTGTCATTTTTCATAATCATCAATCTGGAATTGAAAATATTTATTTTTAATATTGTCTCTAGTGTGCATCTCTTGATGGCAGATGTGCAATAAGTTGTGATGATGAAGTAAGTATTTAACAGCTCTTTATTTTCCATTTATGTTTCCATTGCAGTAGAGCATGAACTTGATTATATGTATAGTGAGAGGTTCAGACAATTTCTGATGTAATTAGGAATTGCCTTCTAATTATTATGCAATTTATATAGTGAAACTCATTTTATAATTCCTTGTGAACATCCATTTATTTATGAGATTGACAGCGATACCTGAAGTATGCATTGCAATAGATTCTGCTCAGGAATCCAGTTTTGGAAGTCACATGAAGATTCTCAAAGGTGTATTTTTATCTTCTTTATTGTTCACCTGAGGTAGAAGCTAATCTAATATTCACGCTAGTATAAAACATGAACTTTAAGTTGAGCCTATGCAGAATGGATAAAAAAATAGCATTTCAGAAATAGGAAAGAAGTAGTCTGAGTCAGTAGTTCTTAATTAACGCACCAAAGTGGTTGTTTAAGTAATGTGTATTTTGGTAAACTTTGGTAAATGAAAATAATATATTAGGTATCTTATGCATAGATTTTTGCAAAGCATATGATATCCGACTATATGATCTTTTGATTAAGCAATTTATCAAAAGTTAAATGAATCAAAAAGAGGTTAACAAAGCACAAGCTGCATTTATATGTGTGGAGGAGTTAGATGCATGAGATCATAGAAAATCAGGTTTGCATTTTTGTTATTGTATCATATACAGTTCTTATTGGTATTTTGGAAAAAAAAAACAACCCATAAACTTTTACTGATGACAGCCCTGTGTGATCTCCAAACTAAGCAATGGTGGAGGAGACCGGGATCACCAGATAGCTGTGCTAGAACAAAATACATTTATTTAGGTATGATGAAACCTTAATTTGTAGGACTAGAAATAAAAACTGCAGGCTGTAGTTGTATAACTCAGAAGCACTACCCTGAAAAATGATGATTCTAGTAATTCTAGAACCACAGGAGATAATCAGATGAATAAGACATCCTCTTTTTATACGTGCCCTAAAGAACTATTGCAAAACACATGTAAAAAGCGTCTGTTTGCCTCTGTAATTTGTGCTGATGTAATATTTTTTACAATCTTTTTTAACATAGAATAACATTTTTTATACAACTGTAAAGTTTTATACAGTTTTATTCTGTTTTGTTTTATACATGCTCAGTTGTTTTCAGGCCAGCTGCTCTTAGTATCACCAGATGTGAGCAGTCAGTGCAGCCTCAGTTTCTGCTGCCACTTACATCCTTCTCAACAAAGCGCTACATACAGTACGTGTCTAGCAAACTGAAATACTGCTCTGCAAACTGATGCTTAAACAGTCCCTCATCTCTTCTCTTGAAGCTGTTTCTTCCAAAGATCTTGAAGTTCTCACAAGTTTCTGTCATTAATTATTAAAATAGGTACCACAATGTATTATTTGTATTATTCCGTAAGTCTTTATTTTCTCCCTTTTTCTGCTGTCGCTTCTTATCTGACTTCTAGTATCTACGTAACAATCTCTTCCTGACTATTTTAGCA
This sequence comes from Centrocercus urophasianus, assembly GCF_019232065.1. Classification (NCBI taxonomy): domain Eukaryota; kingdom Metazoa; phylum Chordata; class Aves; order Galliformes; family Phasianidae; genus Centrocercus; species Centrocercus urophasianus. The sequence continues at coordinate 12,145,340 of NW_024884778.1, read as the reverse complement.
TTTGAATGAGACTTTCCATTCTTTCTGCAGAGATGCTGCATGTCCTATATTAATGTATTTTTCCTAAAATCACAGCATTTTCCACCTCTACCAGTGTCTTGACTGCACTCCTACCTATTCCATAGTAGATTCATTGGGAGTATGTTGTCTAGCACTAAATTTATTCATGGATGTTTAGCACATAAAAAAAATTAGTGATGACAAATATATTTACATGAAGTGAAATAACTCCTATGGTCAAAAATGTTCACAAATGTATTTGAGGAGCTCTTTCTGACATTTGCTATTATTACTTTCTCTCTCTCTCTCTCTCTCTCTCTCTATATATATATATATATACAAGGCAAACAATTTTAATTTTTGGATTCGTTTGGTGAAAATTCATGTCTAAAAAGTTTAAATTATGCATAATCTGTATTAGAAATTTCACTGGTAGGATTCTACTTCATAACTCCAAATACTCTGATGCTGAAATGTGTTTTATTGAAAAACGAGTCCAGGACATATATTTGTAAATTCAATTTTCTCAGAGACTTTCAAAGCAAGGCTGGATAAGGCCCTGGATAACCTGATCTAGCTGTGGTGTCCCTGTTCATTGCATGGGAGTTGGACTAGATGCCCTCAGAAGTTCCTTCCAACTCTAAGGATTCTATGATTCCATGATATGAAATTCACAAAAACCATTCCAGGGATGAAGGTGAAAGTTGAGACATCAGCAATTGCAGAAGTTGAGCACTGATCAAATCAGCATACCTCATATACTAGAACCTCTAACAGTTGGAAGTCAGAAATAACAAGAAATAATTGGAAAATTTTGCAGTAAGCCAAACACAGAACTATGACAATCATGCCATCTTTGGCATGAAATAGACCTTAGTCCATTTGTACCAGAGTAGTTGTACACACTTTCTTGTGTAAGGCATTCTCTCAGCAACATGTTTAGCTGCTTCATCAAAACAGGAACTTAAGGATATTATCATGACTGGAGAAGTATTTTTAGTACGTCATGACAAAGAACCAAGAATAAAGTAAAAAAGATTTCAACATTCTAAAAATAATCCACTTTTTTCTTTTTATTCCTTTGTCTAGTTAGTAAAAATAGGTATACTTTGCTGAGTATTCATGCAGAACTTCCTTTGGTATGCAAAGAAAGCACAGTCCTTTTAAAAGCTATTCAGCTATTCAGCTATTTTCACTTGACACCAGCAGGAGCCACATAAGCAAAGGGAGAAATTCAGTAATAGTGTGAAACTAGGTAATGTAGATGTTTCAAGATTTTTATTGAATTTTATTTTATATTTTATTGTATTTTATTTTTGTAATGACAAAACATATTATTAATCTGACTCAGTCAAATATTATAGGTATTCTTTAATATTTCAAAGCTGCCTTATCTCAACAGTAAGAAAATCTCTGCTGAGCAATTACTAAACAAATTAAAGCACTTAGAAGTAGTAAGAAATGAAATTAATAGAAATAGATAGGCACAATATTCACATGAAACTAGCTGACGAGTCCTTGTAATAATTTTCATTGTAAAATACAGTAGCATGACAGATTTGCAATTCCTCAGAAATATTTTTTTTTCTATTCTTTTTCCAGCTTTGGATTTGCTCTTTTTTTTTTTTTTTTTTTTTTTTTTCTTGTTTTCCAAGTGCCTCACATTTTATTTTAGTTTTTTGTTTTCTTTCTTTTTCATATTTAGTTTTGTAACCCATATAACATTCCATTACTGTTATATATTGGAGCTGTGACAAATACATAGAGGACTTGAACTTGATCAAAGTTACTGTGCTCCAAATGTGTTCTTAGACCTCAGTCAACATTCTTGGTGTGTTTATTCTGGACTTCATGCCTGCTGTATTTTACAAGCTCAGGGACTCTCTACCTGCGGAACATTCCCTTGAAATCTCAAGTTCACTGAACTTGAACCTTTGGGCAAACCTGTGCATAGTTCACTTCCAACACCTGTGAGCCATTGTGAATTAAGCCTTTTTCATACAGCTCTAGTCTATGCAAATGTTATTATCCTATGCATTAATTTTGCATTTGACATTTTCTGTTTCAGATTTGCTGAAAGTAAATGCACCCTACTGTGCTTTGTCAGTGCTAAGTTTCATCTGAAAATGATTCTTTAATGCAGTACTGGATAGCAAAAGATATTTATCTTGCTGGTGGGTAGATGAATGAATGGCCTAAATTTCTCAGTTTCTAAAATGGGTAGAAGTAGAAACCCTATTATCTTCACACAGCAAAATGCAAATTCTTCCAACTGCCCATATGAAATAGCAATCCTATGTTGTTAATATAATTTTGAATTTTGGAAAATACTAATTGCATGACTATGGCATAGAGATTCAATACATGATTACTAATTCTTTTGTCAGGACAGTGGTTTTCCAGTTGAACATAATCCATGAGCTATGAAATGATGTCCACGCTCTCCTGTCCAGTGTAACTACTCTTCAACATTTTCCATGCTGCGCAGAAATACTATTTCTAATGCTCTGTCTTTGGATTAATCTTTCATCCAAAGACAACCGCAAATATGTATCCTTGAAAGAGGTCTTTGTTGACTTAGTTCCTCTCCTATAAAGTTCGTGGGAGGTTTATGGTTTACTTAGGGGATAGATGTGTTCTGGAGTTACAGTCTACTTCTGAAATTCCACTCTTCATACACCACTGAGGTTAAGTAGTTGCCTCTTCTGAATGCATTAGCACTACTCAGATCTTTGCCAGTGTCATCAGCTTTTCAGGTTGCATTTGCCAATTTTTGGTTTTCTGGCAGATCAAAGGTTGGAAATTAGTTGTTTCAGACTTCCTTTTTGACAGGTTTTCTGCCACTGGGGTGGTGTGAAGCTTACGTTCCCCTATTAGAACGCATATCCTACACTTGTGTTAGGGAATTACATTCTTTTCAAACTTTTGCCTGGTTTGAGTTTCTTTTAATATTTTTTTTCCTTTAAAAACACCAACACAACAAAAGCTCAAACAAAAACAAACAAACAAACAAAACAACTTAAATTCCTGCCAACATTTCTTTAAAACAATTCTGTAAATTCCTTCTGAAGTCCCATAGAACAGAAACAACACATGGAACAGAGTCAGAGTCAGACTCACCCAGAAATTTTGAAAAATCAAATTGTACAAGTGCTGCTGCAGGATCACCCACGCTTTTCTTTCAAAAACTGCAAAGAGATTTTACTGCATGCACAGAGAGTAACACATTTCACCATCTTTCTGTTCAGCCTCTTCTCAGCAGGAAAGGTTTTGAATTAAAAGCAAAGCCATGATGATTTCTGTGTTGGAAGCCATCCTACTTTTTTTTTTTCTTTTTTCTTTTTTTTTTTTTTTTTTTTTTAAACAAAGATGTCACTAGAAACATTAGCTGATTTAGACCAATGATAGAAATATGTTATAGATTTAACACTGAGGTAGGTTTTTGGCAATGATGAAGAGAAACTGAGTTATATCATGGTTTGAGTTGTACCTTATGCTTAAACTCCGAAGCACAGTAATTAAAACTTTGCCTGTAGCAAATAACTCACTTGAGGTTAAAATAGAGTATGAATGTATAGAGGGAAGCACTGATTTCAGTTTATCTTGCTATATACAAGTTATAAGTCTGACCTACGAAATGCTAACAGTCTTACCTCTGGATCCAGTTCCCAATTAAAAACACAATTTGAAAAGCTTTAGGAGACCTGTGGGGCCTCTTATGCAGAAGTTTCTGGTTCCCTCCCCCACTGACCAAATTAAAAAATATTACCTGGTCCCCTGTTAGTCCTCCAGGCAGACACTGTGTTTTCATTAATACATCATTAGGGTAATGACATTGTGCTGATGTTTTTCTCCCAACACAGGACAAGCAATCAATAGTAGCAGCTCTGTGCCTTTGCAACTTTGTTACAAGGAATTATTTTTAAGAATGAATTAAAAAAAAAAACAATGACCCTGTTCTTTTTATATTTGTTTACAGTTTATCTTACATCCTCTCTTTCTATATACATCTTTTTGTTTTGCATGAACTATATGCATAAAAATCTAGATCAGATAGCATCCTATTGGTGGAAACTTAGAAGTTAGGTTAGCCATTAGAAGGACCTGATGGCTTTATTTGTTTAGAATGTCATTTGGAAGTAAATGAAATAACATTACTGCATCCCAAAACTAACGTTAGAACTGAATGATGGTATTACTTTTTCAGGCAATCAACTGTTACCTAATAGACAACAATGGATTTATCCTAGTGTCTGAAGACTATGGGCAGGTAAGTGAAAGATTTTTATTCAGCCCTCTCATGTAGCACATTTATGTAATTGTTATTCTTAAATAGGTCACTGTCTTAAAACGTTAAGTAACTAGTAGCATAACACTGAAAACTTCCATCAATAAAATGTGACAGAAGCTCAGTTTCTATCTCCCACTGGTATGGGTTCTGCTCTTAAACTCCTAAACGTTCCTTCAGAGGGCTTTTTTTTTGCTGCAAGAAGGTCTGCCTTCCATAAGACCTTTTTACCCCCAGTACAAAGAGTCTCTGTGGAATTTTGCCACCAGTAAAGTGTGAGAAGAGAGTGAGGAGGCTGGGGATGTAGAACTCTCATATTTAAACTTCAGATAATTAAATGATATGCAGCTGTTTGTTGAATTTACTTTCTGAGTACATTACAGTTACTGGTGGATAAAAACTAAGCACGATAATATATAGGACAAGGATCATGATTCACGGAGACCATTCAAAACATTGATTTGCTCTGCTTCTTGGAAAGAATGTATAGCAGTTCCATTCAGTGAGCTTTATGAAGAACCCACCACTGTCTTCATTAACTTTGCCTGGAAATAGTTGGGATGGTGCCCCAGTTATGCCAGAGTTTTCTGAAGTTGAATTTCTTTTATGTGTTGATACTCTGAATAGGATTTACACATATTCTTACTTAGCCCTTAGGTGAATTAAATTTGTTGTGACGAAGTTGGTTACTGAGAAACATAGCTATCATAAAGAGCTCTGGGTGACTTAGAAGAGTGAGTTGAGAGGAGAGCTACAAAAAAACAAACCTCTAAATGGATGGTGAAAAAGAAGCCAAACTGCATTTTGCTTTTAGATTTAAAACATGAAATACATCAACTTTAAATCTAACATTTCTCAAAGTAAAAAGGTACAGATTTTTTTTCATAGCTCTGAAGTAGCTGGATAACATTTCCTCAGTGTCCCTCTGTACCTCGTTCCATTTTGGTTGATGCTTTGAAAAGTGTGTTAGCAAGTAGTAAACAAGGGAAGCAAACTTCTGAAACATTTGTTCTTCCTATACTATACTAGAGCATTAACTGCTCAACAGATAATGTGCTGTGCTTTGAAGTAATCATTCTTCACAATATGTTGTCTTCATGCAAAACCAAGGACTGAAATTTAATATTTTGTTTTACTTTATTACATACATTGCTTTATCGTTTTGGAATGTCAAGCATGTTGTGAATATAATTCCAAGACGGACCCATAAAATTACATGAACCAAAATATGATGTTATTTAAATGTTATTTAAATGTTATGTTAGAAACAGTGGTGGTGGTGGTGGTGTTTTTTTTCTCTACCTATTAAGTACGTATTTTTACTTAGTTAAGCCAAAGAGTAACACTCATTGTAGAATAATCTGGATGCACTGAAAACTTTTAATCTGGTTATTTTCCCAGATTATTGTGTGCAAGTGTGTATACAATTGCATACAGTATTTTTGTACCTCATTTGCTAGCTGGTAGTTGGCTACAACCAATAAATATGATTAGGAAAACATTTTCCTTTGGTAGGTCATCTGATACTAGCTGGTACATTCCCTTGAAGAACCTATTATGGACAGATGCTGGGCAAACATTAGGCTAGACATGTTTAATGACTTAGATTTCAAGTTGCTACTGGTAAAGCATCAAAAATGTATGTGAGTCTAAAAGCCAAACTAGCGTATCTGCTTTCTGGGAAAGAAGGAAAGTATCTGAGAATCATACACTGCTGACAGAATGTCAGGAAACAGGTGATAAAATGCAGATTTTTCAAGAACCCTACTGGCATGATTTATGGAATCTTGTTCCTATGTCACTGCCTCCTGATGTACATATATAGGGAGAAAACCTTTCTGCCATATCATGGCATAAGGTGCTAATTCCTCTTCTGCCATATCCAGCACTGGTAGCTCCTTCAAATATTTAGCTACTTAACTGCTGTTAAACTCAACCATTATTTAGGACAGATCTAAGCCACAGGTGGTGAGTTTTGTTGATGTAACACTGAAGTTAATAGTATGATAATTACATTCTATGCTTTTTACACACATATATCTATATATATGTATGTACACACTCTTTCTTTGTTGAGGAAGGAAGGAATAGGGAAGTGGGATGATGCCTTTTCAGTTACTCACCTTTCTGGGCTTATTTCAGTGCTGTTTTTCTTTGGACTTGCCAGAAATGGCCTGAACCACTCTAAAAGTCTTGTCCTGGGGCACTGTAATTCTTCATCTGAGTTACCACTAAATCCAAATATATTAAAAAATAACAATTGTTTGGGTGTTACTACTTTGGGGAGAACTAGCATTTACAAATGGAGCTTTTGTGGAAAGAACTGTCACTGAAATGTCTTCATAAGACTGAAGCATAACTTAATAAATCATGTTTATTGCTATCTAAGGTTATATAGTCATTTATGGTTTGGGCTTTTTGACATTAGCTGACTGCCTCTCCCATAGTTAGGATAATCTTTCTTCATCAGTCAACCAGCGCTATTGAAGCTAGTATTTTTAGTCATATAAACTACAAATGTTCCTCTTGTTTCTAGGAGATTTTGCACACCCATGTGTTTTGGAAAATGTTCCAAGTTTCCCCTGAGTTTAAAAAAAGAAAAAAAGGCAATACTTGCTTTTTAGGTAGAGGAATGCATTTTCTTGGCTTGGACTGTAACTTCTCTGCCTGCAAACTCCCAGGTGCATACTTGAGGTCAAGTAAGTTCCTTGTAATGGAATTGGCGTTTAGTTCATACAAAACCTATGGAATTTGTGCAATTTGAGAGTGTAGTGCCCTTTCCACCAATAAATTGTGGGATTTCTCCCTTTAAACACGATGGAGAACTTATCCGATCCTTATGGGAGTTGGGGTCCTCAGATGAGAAAATGTCTTCCCAACCTAGAAAAAAAAAAAATGCTGTACATACAAGATTTTTGAATTCCATATGAATGGCTACAGAAAATGGAGTCACTTCCATGTTGCATACCGAATTCATAATGTGAATGTTTGCTTTCTCAAAAGAGATTTATTTTTATTAGTCCACATCTACTGAACAAGGATAAAATGAGTAATTCATCAGGCTGAGTGGTTTTAAGTATAAAATGACTTTGAATGAAGTTAAAATTTCTAGGACTGATGAAATGTACTGTCCTGGTTCCTTAAACAGGTCATGCAGGAATTATAAACAATGCTTTTTTATGACCGCTTATTAAATCCTCTCACAACCTGTTTATATCTTTCTGAGTAACATTTTAATCACAAGGGTTTGTGATCAGATTAATGTGTTTCCTTTGTAAGCTTTAGGTTGGGATGGCTTGTATTTCCGGTATTAGATGTTATATAATGTCCCTCAATCTATTGTATAAGCTCTCACATCTGCTCAAGGGTAATAATTTAGTCTGTATAACTTGCCATGACTATGAAGTCCTCTTCAGTTTTTATGTAGCAATAGTCATGAAAACCTATCTATGTAGCTGTCAAACCGACTCTTGTCAGATCATAGAATATGCCAGTTTAAATTATATCCATTTTTGTTTTGCATTTTTCTACATCTGGTAATTTTTTTGTATTTTTCCCTTGCAGACTGGTAACTTTTTTGGGGAGATTGAAGGGGCTGTGATGAACAAATTACTAACAATGGGCTCCTTTAAGAGGTAAGAATTACATCAGTGTTTTATCTCTTACAAAATGTTTCAAAAAAAAAACCCAACAAAATAAAACAAAACCAAAGTCATATAAAGAAAGGCCAAAATGGACAGCTTGGCTGGATTCTCATTATGCCTTTTTTTTCTGTATTCTGTATGATAACTTGTTACCATACACATTTCATTAAACGTTCTGGAGACAGTCAACAGGGAGTTCCTTTTTTATTGGACTGTGATGCTAGAACCTTGTGCCTCTCCTGTTCCCACTGTGCTCAAGTGGAAATGAGATTAGACCATATCTACTACTGAACAGTTCTGAATAGCTCTAGAGCAAATCACTGATGAAGCATTAAACATCTTGACCCGTAAAAAGTTGGAGATTGCTCAAATCACATAGTGAATGATGCCCTATTGTTCTAAAAGTGTTCTGCCAGTAATTCTTCACCTCATATGTTAACTGACCTTTGAACATTTCTGTGACTATTGACTTAATCTTGCTATCATCATGACAGTATAACTAATGGTGATTTGATGTGTTGTCCTTTGAAATAAATTAAGCATCCTGGAAAAGTAAGAAAACTTTTCCTTGTAACTCAGCACCAAAGTCTTCATGGCTTTCACACATCCTGAGAACTGCTCCTTATCCCTTTGTCCCCTTCCAACTCATGCAAGAGCATGAGAGAAGTGCAGTCCACGTGCATAGCCCTTTTCACTTTTCTCTTACTGCACATTTCTAGCATTAAAAAAATGACACATCGCTGTTCCCATCAACCACTGAATTTAGTTACTGCATGCAGGGTGTACACAGAGGCTTTCAAAACAGATGGCTTTTGTGTTTCCTGGGTAAAGCAGCTGTCTTAAAGGCAGAAAGCTTTCCATGTGTATTGTAGGCAGAAAGCTTTTACTCAGTGCGTTATAGCTGAATAACACTCGCAGTAAATGACTGACCTGAAATAGAAAGATCTAGCGCTCACTAAATCATCCTACATCCTCATTCTTTGAGGGTGGCAACCTTTATGTGTTTAGCATTACATTCTTAACATGTGCTATAAAAGGAAGTGAAGTAATACCTATTTATAGAATGAGCTCTACAATGGAAAGATCTGTTTATACAAAAGCTGAAGAATTTTATTTAATGCAAACAAAAAAAAAAAGTGCAGCTAAAATCAAAGGATAAAGCTATAATTAGTCCCCCCTCCCCCCCCTTTTTTTTTTCGTCCTGCCTAGAAAGCCTTTCAAACAGTGTATCTACTGAACAATTGATGGTGGTGAGCACCTCAACTGAGAAAACAAAGGTTACGCTTCTTGAGTATTCTACCTAGGCTGTGGTGGGCAGCAATTTGAAGTGGATCATTGGCTCAGGATATTTCTAGTCCGTAGCTATGAGGGAGTTACAGATAATGAAACCACTAGCTCCATGAAACAGAGCTGCAAGCTAAAGAAACGAAAACACGATGAGCCAATTATTTAAGAACAATAAACTGGTCGTTGCCAATCAGTTAAAAACGGGAGAGAATCAAAGTGGTGTAATTGCTCTAAATGAGCCACCTGCTTTTCCTGCTGTACAGCAGATAGCTCAGTGCAGCAACAGAAAACAAAATGTCTTCGAGCTGTGCTGGATGAGATCTTTAAAATAAATTATTCCACTAACTTGAATGAAAAATATTTGCTACCTCTAATGAATAACTCAGGCACATGTACTGAATTTTTAAGGTTATTAATTGAGGGAAGTTGTTTTTCCAGTATTTATTTATCTTATGGAATAAGAGAAGAGATAAAAAGTAGAATGGTGCAGTGGCAAAATATATTATCTTGAGGGCACAACAAGATATACATTGCATTATCTGTGTCAATGCTGCTCTTAGCATGAAGGCAAAATGAGAGACCAAGCTCTGATCTTAGCCATTCATTCCTGAGCCCGTCCTTCCATGCAACTTATTTCTAATACGAAATCTACCAACCAACAGCTGAAGTAAACCTAACATTGCCCTCTCAGGTCTCGTCTTGCCCCTTTTTCATTTGTTTTAGAGGTAGAAGGTTCCACAGTGCCTGATCTTCTCTGCAGAAGAGTTTCCTGACATGCCACATAACTGTGGGGATGGGAGCCCTCTTCCTTTGCTACCAATAAGCTGAGTAGGAGTGCAGATACGTGCTGCTGCCTCGCAGATTCATACCGGCTTTCAGGCTCTCTGGCCACAAAAGGAATGAAATAACCCTTTGTGAGTTCACTCAACTACCACTCATTCGGAGGGATAGAGAAGTTCTTTTCAGGATTGAGCTGGAGGTGTTAAACAAAAGGGGGTTGTTTGCTCCTGACTGTGTTTCTTTTCAACCTGCAGCAGGATGAAATTCAATTTTTGTGTTAGCTGTTTATTTTTTAAAGTGAACTTAAATACCTCCTTCCCTCCCTAATTTCTTTAAACTCAGTACTTCTTTTGAATTCTATTTATGTATATACGTGTGTATATTTTCTTAGTTTATGGATTTTATATTTAGAGGAAAAAATGGTATCAGTGTCTCCACAGCAACGTGACGTTCCGTGATTTCTTTTAGCAAAATAATGTTTACCTTATACCCTGAATATTGCATACAATTAGTTAAAACATGATTTAAATTCATTATTAAATAAATTAAGATGTGCTTATGGAAAAGTATCTGCTTCACATAACAGAAAAAAAATGTGTCTTTATTGATTCCTCAATACTCTGCTTATGTAAAAACAGTGGGGGGGAAAATGATGGCTCAAAGCATAAAAATATAAAGAAAAACAATAACATTCAGAAAATCAAGAGCCATCAAAGTAATGAGATTGCCAAATAAATGAGTTTAGTAAATCTGTTCTAGAAAATTTAATCTCTTGACTTGAAAGCAGCTTGGTACTTTCCAATACAGAGAAACCCAATCAATTCCGTAAGACAAATATGGAAGCAGAATTATTTCCTCTTAACAGTTTTGCTTCCACCAGGAGAAATCTGTGTTTTGGTGTCTCGTGGTGTTAGGATAGTTGACAGAAATAGTGCATCCTCAAGTTCCAGCTTTTCCAGATGCTACGGCTCACTCTAATAAGCTCTTGTTGCTCTGAGAGCTTCCCTGGTTTCTTCCTTTTTCATCCTTTGTTCCTTTATCTTTACTCACATGTTTCCTAGTGAATAATGCATACTGTTTATGCCCTTACGGCACAGTGCAGTCCAGTTCCTTCACCTGTGTTCTCTAAATGCACTTACATAGGGGCCGACTTTCATCTCCCTGACTTGACTCACTTCATACTCCAAACTTAACAAGTGTTTTGCCTCTGGGTTATAAGAGTATACAAAAATTCAAAACCCTTTGCTAAGCCACTCCAAGAGAGCAAAACATTTCTAAAGCCAAATTATGAAAACAGAAACTGTTTGATCAGGTTGCTAATTCCCACTGAGGCAGCGCAGTCTCCAAATGAAGGATATTCTTCTGTTTAGTTTAGGCTACTTTGTCTTATTTAAGCATTTGATTCAATTAAATATTCTTGAAATTGTGTGAATATGACACTGCTGTATTTATAAATTGTATTTATTTTCACTTTGGAGAAGATCAGTACTAGGGTAAAGGAACAATTCCAGAAGGGTTTACTGAATCTGTTATTGGATAAATGTCAATTATAAAGATTCTATCTTTAGTAGTAATTTATTTTGTAAAAGTGAGCTCAAGATATACCCCATGTTTAGGGCATAAATACTAGAATCACAGAATGATTTAGATTGAAAGAAACCTTTGAAGCTCTTGTAGTGCTACCCTTCTGACATGGGTGCAGACATCTTCCTCTAGGTCAGATTGCTCAAAGACCATCCAACCTGACTTTGAACATTTCCAGTGATAAGACACCTACAGCTTCTCTGGGGGACCTGTTCCAGTGTCTCAGCTCACTCATCATGAAAAATTTCTTCTTTATATGCAATTTAAGTCTACCCTCTTACAGCTTAAAACTGTCATTTCGCTATATGTCCTGGTAAAAAAAACTAATGAGCTTCGCAATTTATTTCCTCTCAAACATTATTATCATCTCCTGTATTAACTGCACTACATCTGCACTACAGAGTATTTATTAAGCATACACACTGATTCTTCAATTTCTAGATGAATAATATGTAATTATCCTACTCTGAAGAGTGACTTTTCATTTTTATCAATGAAATAGCTGTCAAAGAGAATAATACAGCAGACTGTCTAGTGCAGGGTTACAAACAGACCTTGTTCCTAGCTGCATGCTGCTTGTAAGTACAAAATAACATACTTCACTGCCCTCTTGTCATCACCAATGACAAGGAACTAGACCTGATTTTTTTTCACATTTGCCAGATGTACATCTTGTACTCGTGCTCTAAAACTCTCCTCTTGCTGTGTGGATGTTTTCCACTCCTATCTTGTCCTTGTGACATCTAAAATTAATGTCTCAAAACAGTTTGGGTGTAATTTGAATTTACATCTCTGTAAATATTGCTACTAATTTCATGGAGAGAATTAGTATTTTGGGATCCTTTTACCCACCTAAGGAGAAACTCAGACTTGTGCAATGTAAATGAATTGTCATTCTGTAAGCTGAAAATGCAGACTGAGTTATGGGTTTTATACATTTTATGCTCTGGAGCACTTTGGCAACTAGGAATAGCTGAATTCAAAGCAAAGGTATTTGATGACAAGTTCATTTTCTCAAAATGCTCTGATTTATTTTTAAGCTTTTTTTTTTTTTTTTTCCTTGGTGATGAAAAATATTAGTTTGACTGCTTCTGGATATTAATGATTTGTAAATGAAAGGAGAGCCAGAAAAGAAACAGTATATAACTTCATATGCTGTGCTGCTATCTCCCAACAGGGACCCTCTCTAGTCTTAAGACATAGACTTATGCTTCACAACATTCCATACTGTCCCTCCTTCTCCTCCTTGCAAGAGTATGAGGCAGGCTATACGTCTTGTGTCTGGATTAATGAACACCTTACAACCAGAAGTAAGCTTTAGTCACTGTTAATTCTCACATAGACCACTGGGAAACAGCAGCATAAAAAAATTAGGACCTCTTTTATCATGGGCTTCCTATGCTTGTTTTCTGCACTTCGTTTCTTATGTTTATAACATAAGAAGTGTATTATTCTTATAAATTATTTGAAAATCCCCAACTATCTTGAACTGATGACAAGGTATTTGAAATGTTTGCCTTGAAAATTCTTCAGCTGTTATCAGTGATGATATTTCACACTGCCACCTAGAAATCCATAGGTATGCTGAAAATCTAGCTGGAAGCAATAGAATACATCTGTTGGTATAGCCTGTACTGCTGGCAGGTCTTAATTTTCTTGAACTGGATTTGCACTTTCTTGTTGCAGAGTATAAGGCTGGAATTTGCTATATCTGGAAGTTAACACTGAAATGTTTTTTGCTGAAATCTGTTCATCTCCTGAAGTTGCACACCTCATTTAATTTTGAGAAAGTTATCTTCCACTAGCTCAAGACAGTTGCACACAGCTTGTGTTTCTCCTATGTCTGATGTTGAAACCTCCATAGACTTCAATGACGAGATGTGGGAATGGGGGCAGTTAGCAGCATCCGTATGTTAGAAAGCCCCAGTCATGTTGTCTTTAGCAAAGCTCTTCTGTGGAGTGCTGTAATACACAGAATAGAATTGGGCGTCTAGATGGGTTTAAAATTAGATTGTGGGAAGCAAGCAATTATGTTCGCTAAGTATAGTCAGTCGAAAAGGATACGGGTAGCTGCAAACAGTTATTTAAAACTGTAACACAATCACTTCAAAAAGGGTAATCTGGAAGCCTTTCTTTCTGCAACAGTGAGTTAAGTCTGTCTGAATGAGGGAAAGATTATTTGGTAAAATCTCAAAGACATTAGCAATAAAATAACACTCAAGAAATGACACCTGAACACAGAAGCACTACAGTCTCTTAGAGTACTGTTTTGACTACCAATGCTGTAGTAGCCTTTGCAAGGAATAAGGCTGGAAGGCTCTTACTATTACAAGTATAAAAACAAAACAAAGCAAAACTGTATTTGAATTTGTTAATGCCTTGGAACTCGTTTATACTGAGCTTCAATACCATTCACAGAGACAGAGAGTCTAGAATTGATTCAATATGTTGTAGTGTTCAGATTTCAACATGGCTATGGGCTTCATCCACAGATCTTTGAAGTGTAGTGCAAAATTCCTTTTTGTTTTTAGCACGAAAGAATCAGGTCTTTGTAAGATCGTTTGGCAATAGTGTTTTGGCAGGTATATTTTGTACATTATGTATTACAGTAGTTTGAGTAGTCTTTAGAAACTTTCAGATAGGTGTTGAACCTGCCCACTCTGAAAGTTACTGACATGGGAATACTTGGTTAAAAACTAGAACTCTTTCCAACTCTTCCAGGCTTTTTTTTTTTTACATCTGTCATGCACTTTTCTAAAAATTGGCCCTTTTTAAATTTTCCTCTCTCTTTTTTTAAATTTTTTTTGCAAACTTGTTCCTGAACCAGAATCTTCACAGTGGCAATACCTTCATATGTATTTACTACAGCTAAGCTTGTTTTATCACCTGTAGATGACATTCAAGCATTTCCAAACAACAACGTTATAGTGTTCCATACTGATGTTGACATTTTTCTTACAACTGCTCTTCTCCTCTATCACTCAAAACTTTAATATTTTTTCCCTTTTAAGTGAGGTGCTATTTAACTACACAAATTTTAACATCTTTATTCTAGTTACTCATAATACAGTTCTAGATTTTTGTCTACTCCATGCAGTACAGTACAATAATACACAAATCTAGCATGTTGTGGCACAGTATCAGTTATATTTCGGATTATCTGTGTGAGCACAAACTTCAGTCTTTCATGTTTGAGCATTTGAAGAAACTATTCTGTCTGTCTTAACTGTAATACTAACAGGCATAAATACTGGGGGAGGGGAGAAGGCATTTTTCCAAATATAAAATATCGGTGCACAATAATAGCATTTGGTTAACACTTCTTAACAGGATAACAAAGTTCACAGATTGACCAAGTGGTTTTAGTGTATGATCTGAAAGTTGAGAAAATGTTTGTGTTTTCCAGTACTAAATGAAAGGTCACCAAAATTATTATGAAACCTTTTACAAAGAATGAAGACAAAGTTGAGTGCTATTCAACTTGTTGCACTCAAGATTAACGAGACCATATCATCCAAGTATAATTCTTTGACTGCTTTGCAGAGAGCATGTTAAAATCCTTAAACTGTCTTGTATGTACACGTATCTCTTGCCACCATCACTAGCACGTCCATGTGGACATACAGTAGAGTTCTTAACAGTAGAGGAATGAAACAGTCAAGTCAGGACTGGAAAGGCAAGCTGTAGAGATTACCTTACAGGGGTTTTATTCTGACCATGGCTAAAAGGGAAAAAAAAAAAAAAAATGCTAGGGAAAGTGGTGTATTACTGCATGCCATACAGGCAGCACAGCTTACACCCTGTACTGCTCTGTTTGTCTTGGCAGATCTGTGTGCGCGGATCTGGCTGTGGGCGTGATTCTGCCAAAGATGGTCAGTGTTCAACTTACACCCATGTTTAGGTCTCTAGTTATGCGTTTGTCTACCATGTGCCTCTCTCTGCCAGTCCACAAAACAATGGCTTCCTAGCCATTTCTGTTCTGAAAATAAGATGAAATGAATGATGTAAGCTCTATGACTAAGTACTAAATGTTTAGCTGAAGCTGCAAGATCCAATATATTCAGATATTTTGCTTGTAAGCCAAAAAGAAATATAGTGTATAGTAAAGAAGATTTTAGTGATGGTTGCTGTCACAAAATTAGATCAGAAGAAATTGTATACAGTTTCTGCCATAATAGTTTAAAATGTTTTGTTGGTACAGGTTGCTATGTTTCATGGCATGCAGTGCAGAATGCCTTATGGTGGTACTGAATGCATTTCATGACCTGGTTTTGGCAGCTTCTGGGACATCCCTTCCATAGCTGAACTTGTGTGTGCTCCTTTCCACTTCACTTAGAAGCAAGGCACACATTGCAAAATGTTGAAGTCCCATCTCATACACCTTTAAGGCATATATGTCCAATTGTATTCTCTTGTCCCTCTGGTGATGCAAAAGTCGAATGGATATATTCAAATAAAGCTAGTAACATTCATGTATCTACATTCATTGTAACTTATCAGCTACAGATTCTTTACATCTGCTACTGATGTTGACTTCTTTTTATGTATGGATGCAATCTGTTAATTGTTCTATGGACGGACAGATTTAGAGAAATAATCACAACACCATATACTATCTCTGAGTTCTGGATTTTACATTTAGATCTCTGAAGTGTGTCAATGAGTAAAACCATAAGCAGAAAGAAACTGCCATTTATTATGCATCTGAGGAGGCTTCTAGCATATGTTGATTCCGAGAGGTAACTGACATGAAATACTTGCCCTTGTGAAAAGATGCAAAAGGAATCCCAACCTGCCTCTATTGTCTGTCCCATGAATACACTGAAATATCACTTCTCTCTTTGGAAGCAACACTGTTATTTCAGCTTCGTTATGTTAGAGATGTTAAAACTGCAGAAGTGACATTTTGTCTTTTCTGGAGTTTGAATGGTCTGTTGTGAGAAGCCCCTCAAATGCATAGGTTCTTTCACTTCCTGGGGCTAAATGTGCTGATCTCAGTCCAGAACCAATTGTTTAAGCATCATGTTGAATGTGTATTCTCCTCTTCCTCACATTGTTTATCTCATTGTGTGTTACACTGTATGTGTATCTTCCCTTTTTTCTCACAGTTACGCTTTTGCTTTGTTCTGCAGTCTGATAAAATCCTTACAAAGTTTTCAACAGTTTCTCACCTTTATTCTCCTTTGTGCAACATGTATTTTAGTAATCCCCTCCTGTCTTTTCCCTGCTGCCCTTCCTTTTTTTTTCCCTTTTTTTTCCTGTCTACATTGCGAGCAGACTGTTTCATATCACCACGATTACTCCACTGTGTTTTCTCCTTTTAGTCAAGCAGTTTTCTGTTCTTCTCTGTAGAATTACACTTTATGACTACCAGGCCATGTGTAGAACAAACAAAGAGAGTAGCGACAGTGCCCATAGCTTACTGGACGTAAGTACAGTGAATTTTATGAGCACCTTTTCATGCACTCATCAAAGAAAATTGTTGCAAATATCTCATGGCCATTCTAAGCCCATTATTTTAATTTGGAATGCTTAAAACTCTTGCGTTTATCATAGTTCATACAAGGAATGGTTCATTGTAAACCAAAAGGAAGCGTTAAGCATTTTTAAGTTTAAATACTTATGCAGTCATTCTTACCTTGGACTCCCATTTCTGTCTGACGTTCCGTCAGATTGTCCATTGCACCATGTGAGTCTACCTCAGGACTTTTTGAAATTGTGCTTTCTTTAGGGAGCTGGAATCACACATGCCTTTTCTGTGTGTAAACACATACACACAAACAATGATGGAATTGAAATTTAAAATTTATTTATGTATATATTTATTTATATATACATATATGAAATAATTTGTTCATTGATGAAGTATACAACTGAATAATTTTAACTTTTTTTTTTCCACGGTATTTGAAGAAGATATCTTTTAAAATAAAATGTCAATGATTATTTGAACCCTTCTCTAGCAATCAGCTCTGGATACAAACCCTGTCTCTTTGCAAGGCCTGACTAGCATAAAGCCAGGCCTAGCAAGGATGACAAATCTTTCTTCCCAAATGACGTCTAGTGTTACTGATTACTCACAGTAGTCTATCAGTTAGAAATAGTTAAACTGTAGATCTTGCATATTAAACAGGAATTTTTTTTAATGGCAGTTTGATCATGAAGAATTATGTAAAAGCATAATATGGAGCAAAATACTGCTTCAATTTTATCAGTCTAGAAAAGTTATCTGGTATTATTTTTAAATAAAGAGGGATCCAGCTTGAAAAAAAATAGCCTGCCTACTTAAACTCTTGAGGAAATATCAAAGTTGTGGCAACTTCCAAATATTTATAAATATATAGCATCTATGATTTGTTTAATAATTTTGGGATGTTTCAGATGACCCCATGATTTTTAAATACCTGGAAATGTGGGTTTACTGCACTTACTAGACTTATTCACTAATGCCTGAACCTGAAATAAGATTGGTATATCATGAAGTACTGGGCTGTGCAATGAGACTTACATTGTTGGTGAAATAGTGCAGGACACTGTGATTCACATTTGCACAAAAAAATTTAAAATATATTAACACTTCTAGCAACAACCTTCCATTCTGGGACCTGGGGCTTCAGCTAAGGGGCATGTTCTTTCCTTATATTATTAGATAATGAAAACTCTTCTTTCAATCCTCAAGGATTGTCAAGTTCAACTCCTCAAAAGTATTTTTTTTTCTTTCTTTTGTTTTACTCCCACAGTTTTGCACACATAGATTAGGTTACAGGGCAGCATTCCATTCACATAAACAATGCATTTGTTCCCAAATATTTATAATTCCACTTGAGAATTACCATTGTATAAGTACACTGCTAGATATAGAGACTGAGAAAATCTTTAAAAAGTTCAAAAACAGATATGAATGCTTTGAACAGCAGAGAAGTGGAATATAAGTATGGAAGCCCATGTGTCAGCTGTCCCACAGCATTCTGCCACAATCATGGAATGCAAGTCAAGGGCTGGACCCTGGTGACTGGTACCAGTGTTCAGGTTGTGGAATTAAAACAGTAAATTAGAGATGGACAAGATTTACAGATGGTTTATTGATTTTCTTTAACAGTATAGGATTGCTTCTTAAAAGACAATCTGTAAGTTTGCTATTTAGCATATTTTCTTGTTTAAAATTATTTAAGTCCCAGATAAACCTCCACAGAACCACTTGGTTGCAAGGAAATCAGTGCCATGGAATCACCCAGCTCAACCTTTGGCTCTCGGTGATAGCTGAGATACATACAAAGAAAAAACCTGGTTGCAATTGTTGAGGGAACAGTCTTTGAGTGTGAAAGGCTGTCTTGATAAAATCCCATATCATGAAAACACGTTTCTAGCTATGTAATGAATTATTTTCTGCTAAAATTCCAACACATTTTTCTGATTTTGTAGTCATGATTTTGAAACCTTTATTTTTTTTTAGATATATTCGAAGTTATTTCATTTTCTTGCAGCTCTCATATTGAAAGTTACATTTTTATAATACATATTATACTTTACATATATCAGTTACAAATAATAAGTACATGTTATTTTCTATTATATAATTTGGTATTATCTAAGCAAAAGTGTACAACAAAATATTTAATTACTTGAGTGGGAAATGTCAAGTTCTCTGATTGGGAATTAAAATGAAAAGGATGCTCCACAGGGCTGAAATTTTGTTTTCTCTTCATCCCTAGGTAATACTTA
Organism: Centrocercus urophasianus; assembly: GCF_019232065.1. NCBI lineage: Eukaryota > Metazoa > Chordata > Aves > Galliformes > Phasianidae > Centrocercus > Centrocercus urophasianus. The sequence goes on along the minus strand of NW_024884778.1, from coordinate 12,126,035 downwards.
CAGCTGTTTTCTCTTCTCTGGTCAGACAGTACTTAATTGGAGAAAATCTTGACAGTCCTGGGCTGTGTTCTGCTGGCTTGTTATTTCAGAATTTCATGCCAGTGAACAATATACTTTCATAAATCAATAATCTTATGGATATTCTGTTTTAAAAAAAAAACCAAAATTTTATGATTTGTCTCTATTATTCGTCGTACTGTAAACACAGGATTTTAAAAATATTTGCTTTATTGTAAATTTTATAATCCAGCAAAGTGAAAGATTGTGGAAGAATCTTAGAAATTACATTCAGTGCTTAAAAGTGAGCCTTCACTATGACACAGATGACTTTGTTTAGGTAATTTCAAATGACAGAAGCATTTCCTAGTCTCATTAGACGGAGATAATGAATAGAGATTTACATTATAGAGAGGCAAGTCTGTGAGTTGCAGCCTAAGGAAAGCCCCATATTTTCTAACAGAACTGTTCCTCCAGCATTAGCCTGGGAAATAGGAACCCCTAGAGGTTAAATATTTAAGAATAGTTTGCAAAACTTTCCTTTTCCGGCTGATAATCTGTGTGTCCAACCAACCACATTAAGAGAAAATTTCATTACTGTATATTTTACTATTCAGCAGAATGGTATATTTTCTTTCATAACAAAATTATTGTTCTTTTTCTCATGCTTCCCATGCATTTTAATATCCATAACATTGTCTTTCCATGAAGAATTCAGTTAAGATATAAATACTGCATGTTTTGCCCTTTTATTAAATGAGTTGCTTCTCTTCAGCCTTATAATGCCTTCTTTGCTGCAGTAAAATGGATTATGACAGAGCTTGTCTTGTAAGTAATTTTTTTCAAGAGTTTAATGGATATTTATACAAATTAATGAGTATTTGTATTTTTTAATGCTTAATGAGCATTTGTACTTTTTGTCATTTATGTATACTGTATTATTTTTATTTTATTATTTTCAATTTGGTAGTAGTTCTCTCCATTTTTTCAGTCCAATTTAGCACTGTTAAAATCTGAAAAAATCCCAGCTATATGAAGGTGCAGTTGCACTTCTATTACATTATTCATGGTTGTCACTTCTATCTGTATGTCTTTGCTTAGTAAGCCTAGGATATTGCAATATACAAACCAAATTTATTATTGCAGTTAAATTGAACGGTGAATGTTGTGTTTAACACGAGTGTCTGGTTGTAATGCTGCTTGGGCAGGCTTGGGCAGGCTGATGTGAGTACAGCAAACTGTTCGAGTGATTCATTGCGGAGTTCATCATCTCCTAAATTTTTGTAAGATGGACCCTTTACAGCATATGCCAGATAAGGCATACTCTGTAGACTGTATTCAATTTCCACCTTGTCTAATTCTTCTAACAATTGAAGTTAATATAAAATGAGCATTGCCCTTAGGAAAGTTTGTCAGTGAATTCACAGAGAAATACTGTATGAAGAGGAAGCCTATAAATTCATTGAATTTGTTTTACAGTGTTTATCAGAGAGCAAGCTTGCAGATCGAACTAATTTTATCTCCCTTGAAATAGAATTAATCTTTTTTCTTGTAGTCAGTTTTTTTTTTTTTAATTGCAAATTATATGAACTTCCTAGAGAATTTGGATTAAAAGGTAAGGAAAATCAACTGGGTGGCATTTTATTTTATATTGCTGGAGGGCAGAGATTGATCTTAATAGCAGTGCTCAAAGTAAATATCTGGAAAATAAATCGTGTTAAAATACGACTTTGATGCAAACCATAATAACTTCAAAAAATTAAGGAACTTTCTGTGGTTAGAAATGTTGTCGTTTCATGTTCCTATGATAAACTGGATATTAGTTTTATGTTCCAGTAGTTTGGTAACTGATAGACAGATATGTTTCAGTCCATTCTTCAGAGCTAATCGAAGTATATTTTAGTGGGGAAAATGCATTCATTACGTGTCTATTCAGAGCTGGTTAGATACCAGTTAATCAGTCTTTGCTGCTCCTAGAAATAAAATAATTTTTATTATTTTAAATCCGGAAGTAATTGTGGGAATTATTTTATTTCTTCTCCTTGTGGTAGTGAGGGTAGTTATCAATCTTATGAAATTTTACTGGAGAGTCAAAATGCATTACATGGTGAAGGGGAGCTTTCAGTAATGTTCACCAATAAAAATACTGTGTGCTGCCATGCACTGAGAGCTTATATGGGCACCAGATAAGAATAAGAATGTAGTTCAGCAATAGGGAAATCTATGATTTATTAATAGGGTTTATTTTGGAATAAATTCCTGGTGGTAAGATACAACAGAAGCAGAAGCTGATAACCCCAAACTTACGTTAGCCAAATGAATTTCAGTTCTGCATTAGCTTCTATTTAAAGTGGGATTAACGGTATCGAACTGCAGTCAATTTAGTGTACTGAAAACATTCCTTGGGATAATTTGAAAAATCTAATTTCTTTAGGTTCCTCGTGGAGTTTAATCTATGCAGTTGGTGGCACTCTGATCTAACAGCAAAAGGTAAGCATGAATTCTGTTTTACTTTATTTTTAAATTTAAATGTACATTAAAAATTTTGATTAAATAGTAGACTTCTGAATAAATGAGTTTGCCTTTTGTTTCAGCATTCTCTTCTCTTTTAATATTTCCTAAAAAAAAAAAGGAGAACTGAGATCTTCTAAGAATAAGCAGAGTGCTCATGTACTCTAAGAATGCAGTGCGCTGCTATGATGGAAAAGTTAAAATAGTAGAGAATGGAATAGTAGATTTTCTTTTTCCTCTAAAATATTTCTCTTCATTCTAAGACGATCTATGACTTAAACAGTTACACTGCCTTTTTCTTCTTAATACTATGTTTCTTCTGGAGGTGATATAATATGTATGGGGTGATTGTTCTTCAAAATGCCATTTCAACATAATTCCAAAGGAAAATGATAATCTCAATATAATATCGTATGGAAATAAATTTTAAATGTTAAGATACTAAATTTAATGCTTTTACTTTTAAACAATACAAGCTAAAAATATATTTTGTTTTATTTTACTATTCAAAATTCTTCTGAAATAACAATGAAATTTTAAGAATCCCTAAGAACACTAAGTTTTGAATTTCAGTTATCTCATATTTTCACAGATTTTTTAATGACATTTTAGAAGTGCTGCTCAGAATTAAAGAGCTAATTTGCATCAGTGCTAGTCAATGGGCTATTTCAGAAGCCGATTGTGTAGCACAGCATTTATTGGTACAATGATTTTAAGTGATTTTTTCAGCCTCAGCTTTGCAGTTTTCTATACTTCTCAGCAAAGCAGACATCAAACATGTTGCCTTATATTTTAATTCCTATTTGCATTGGTATTAGGTTGTTTTTCTGCCAAAGTAAGATCCTGGCTAAAAGTAGAGCATTGGGAAAATTGAACAGCCTGATGCCCTAGAGTATTCCAGTGTCCTCTATCAGTAAGCAACTGGGCAGTGTAGCAGTAAATGGCAGAGCACTTGTCAGCTTCAACCTGATGTACGTACTGAGTAGAGAGAAAAGAAGGCTGGTATGGATGTCTGCTGGAGATGAAAGTTTCTAAGCATCAGCTTAGAGCAGCATTTCCCGTACTGATGGAAACTGTGTATTTTTATTGCAACACTGCAGCCAATTTTTCTGTTGTGTGAACAATGAGCTTAGTGTAAACTGAATGCACATAGAGAAACAGATCTCCATGAGAACCAGCTGTTTCTTTATCAGCAGTTTCTATATGGGTCATCTGAAAACCACAACTCGCTTTCCAGTGATGTCCCTAACCATGATGAAAATGGATGACTGTGTAGGACAGCGGGATTTGCTGTGCTAGTCCCAGGAAAGGCAAATCTGTTCCTATATTTGAAGAAGAATGGCGGGTATGCCAGCCATCACTCTTACTGTTTGTAGAACAGCACAAAGCAGCCTGAGTAGGGAATAGTTACTTTCTTTGGTGTTTTTTTCAAGTGTACCTTCCATGTGTGCCTTAATATATCCCATCATGAAGTATCCAATAACACTTGAATTGTGTGGTAGGGGAAATATCCTCAAAGGGCAGCATCCCTCCTCATCTCTTTAAAATAAATGTCTGTTTTGGTTTTTACACACACTAACTACAAAAGGCAGCAATTAATAACTAGCAACCTTTCATTTCCTGAGGACATCACTTTATGTCACTTTAAATCAGCAGAGTGATTGAAGGATTTTCATTCAAGTGTTAGTTGAAAGTGAATTTTTTGCTACACAATTCCTGTGCTCCATTTCTTTGATGAGTAAGGGTATCCAAAATACCCTCTCATCACACTCACTGGAATATCATGGTTTTATGGCACTGCTTGGCCAGATCAGATGTGATTAGGCAGTAGTGGTAGTTTGGAAATCAACAAGTATGAGCAAAATGAAAGCAAAGGAGATTTTACAGACAAAATTTAGCAGGCAAGAAAAACATGTACTTAGGTTTGTTCTTCTGTAGATGCTACATTGCCACTATGAGTTGTAAGAGTATGACTTCAAACCATGAAAATAAAACCAACGAACTCTCAGATTCAGTTATTTTTACTTAATGGTGCTTAATAAAGCACAGCAAAATTTCAAGTCTTTTAATGGGGAAATTGCTTCCTGTAATGATTTTGATATTAATTGCTGTCATGACATGTTGAAATCCTAGACCTTCCCCACACATGTAAATTTATGAAGCCACGGTAGGAAGAATATTCTTGCATGTGGTCTTGTAATGTTAATCATACTTGTAAATGTGAGAGAAGAATCTGATGTCCTGAATCTTGAGCAGCTTCACCATCTTCTGGACTCTTAAGGGCATGAGAGGCTGCTTTTGGCAGCCTCCATTACAAGACCCTTGTATTGATGTAAATGAGGGCAAACACAAACTTACAGGTGAGATAAATTTCAGTCATTCTTAGCAACAGGTAAGGAGAAAAGAAGAGAGAGAAGGTTCAGTGGAGCTATTCAGATAAATTTTAAGAACATTCTAAGTTGTTAAAGTGGTTGATGTCCATAATGGAAGCATCAGAAACAACAAAATTTTCTTCACCAATTTTATACCATTCTTGAGGTACTCTTTGGGTGAATATTTATTCTAATTAAATACGTTTCAGAAACAGACATGATTGCAAATGCAGTTTGGTTCATTCCACTGTCAGTGTGTAATAAATACACCACTGGCTCTGAAACAGATTGTCTTGAACGGAAGATCTGTGGAGTCCAAGAGTCTGTTTAGTGTAATCTATTTTTGTCATCCTTGGTCTTGTTTTCTCACTTAGCAATTAGTTTAAGATACGCTTAACATTTGTGCTGATGTGCAAGTGTATCTCTGTGTTAAGGAAGAATGAAGGGGTGTAGAGGAAAAGGAAGGAATGAGGGGGAGACATTGTCCAACAGATGCATCAGCATGAGAGTCAGAAGAGCTGCCTGAAGTTCCCAGCCCTGCTGCTGTCCTGTCATTTGACCTTGAACACTCACATTTTCTTGTGCCTTCATTTCCCCATCTTTAAGGTATAAATAATGTCCCCTCCTTGACCCTTGTGCTAGTGAAAATTGTCACGGTGTTTTTATGATTACAAATTTGGGAAGCAGATTACAGGCATTAGTTCTAGACAAGGTAATGCTTCTGTCCTCTACCCACAGAGTTATTTTTACTACTGAAACTCTTTAAAGATTCCCAAATCTTAACTCAAAAAAAATATTTTTGGCTTCTAAAATAAAGTAATCTAGTAAAATCTATCAAAATTTAGTTATCAAATACATGGAAGCACCCATACTTAATGAGCTAGTGATGCACAACATCACTGAAATAAAAGCAACAGCAACTCCATCCTGATTCCATGGAGAAAGAATAAGTAATCGTCTGTAAATATAAACAAGTTTGGCAAAGGCTAAACCATGGATAACTACATTAATGGTTATATGTTAGAAAATTACATTCCATTGATGGATTTCTTTTTTTCCTTCAATTGAAAAAATAGTGTTATGCACTGCCTAGGAAATCTCACAGGGTGGCAGAAGCTGAGTAACATTTCCATTCTCTGTGCTCTGTAATACAGCTTCTCATCTTGTTCAGAATTCTGTCTGCTGTTCTTCCCATGTTAACATCAAGAATTGTTTTTGCTGTGCCTATAGCGCAGAGGTTGAAACAAACCCTAGAGCCCTGTGATACTGAATATCCAGCTTTTGTTTCCGAACGCACTATAAAGGAGACCACGGGGAATATTGCTTGCGATGACTGTTTCAAGTAAGCCCTTTTGATATTTTTTTTATACAATTTTGTGGCAAAGCAGTAAAACTGAATTATTGAAGGTTATGTTGAAGAACGTACAAGTCTGTATGTTTTATCTTAGATAACGACCACTGTCTCTTATTCCACGGGTCATTTACAAGTTTAATACTCTGAAATTAAAGCAGTGCCTATTATTTTCTTTTTTTAAAAAATGTAAAACCAGTAGAAACTTTTGTTAATTTCAAAGAATACTGAAGTCTTCTCCTGGGAATGGGCAGCACTCTAAGGGCAAATTTTGCGAAGATTTGGCTACAGAGAAGTTAGTACTGTTAGCGCTTCTACAGAGGAATGGAACTCTGCTGGGTAGGTTACAAATTCCCCTGTGCTATGGTGAGATCTGGTTGTTTTACTTGCATGCCAAATGTTTCCTGCTTAGAACTGTTAGGCTGAAAAGCGTGGGAGAAGATTAAACCTATCCTTCAAACTTTCAGTGCTAGGAAGCTGAGTTAGTAGTTACACATCTCTCATGTCAGTGCTGTAACCTTGTCAGTTCTGCTGGTGATACTGTAAAGTTGCCCGTCATAGGGTTAAAAGAAGAGAATGACTTTCTTCCTTCATTCCGAAAATGTCTCTTTTGTATTTCAAGCCTTCGTACAACAACATTTGTACTGCAGTTATGCTGCACCCTAATTGGAGAATTGCGTAGGTATTGAACATGAATATTGTTTATGCAAATTTCTGTATTTCAATGAGTCTCTTTTAATTAGATTTCCTTTCTGCTGAGAGGTCATAATCGCAATGGAGATACATTGCAATAATTTGTCTAACAATATAAATGCCAAGAATGTATAAATCAAACAAAACTTGTTACAGCTGTCCCCTTCTGGAATAAATCAATGTGGAGATAGAAAAAAAGGTGAAAACATCTTTTTGAAGTTAATAGGATTGACTGCTAAATTTTCTCCTCAGTGCATTCACTGTTTTTAGAATAGAAAATAAGAGTAAGTGCACTGGAGATATCATTCAAGCACTGATATAAATTTTTTATTTGCTGTTGACCAACTTTTAATTATATGGAAATTATTAAAATCTTGGTGAATAATTGTTCTTACATGATAGCTTTGTAGGATAGAAATACAAAAGTTCTTCGTAAGTCAATCCGAGGGAACACTTTAAGTGTCTAAGTGTTCAGTTCCACTGACTGAAAAGAACAAACACAACAAAATCAAGCTATGGCTTTTCCACTTGACAAGTGAAATACAATGTACATTGCACTGCTTTGGGTGCTTGATGCCAGCTCTGTAGAGTTCAAGCAGTTCTGTGCTCATTTAACAGAATAGTACTGAAAAGCTGTGTAACAATTATCTTGTGCTTAAATAGTGCAAATAGGCACGTTTCTATAAAAGAAAATTAATCTAACAGGGCCAGGTTTTCTCAGAGGAACGCAGATTTCAGTCTGTCTTCTTAGGTAACTTCAGGTCAAAGGAAATAACTTTCAAAAATAACACAATTCTGCAATGCTTGGACAGCAATGAGTTGGAAACTGCGTTGAGTGGAAATTATAGTATTTCAAAAATAATGCGCTAAGATCTTTTTCATAGAAAAACATGTTGTGTTCCGCAGTGGAACAAAAAAAAAGAAAGAAAAGAAAACCCTGTAAGTTACAAACTGATCTCAAGGCACCCATTATTCTTCTCCACAAGCAATGGCAAAACCTAAAGAAATAATCCAGAAGAACTGTTAGATTCTCATGGGAAAGTTCTTCATTATACCATTTACCTACTGTCATTAATAATCTACAAATTGCATCTAAGATTGCAGACTACATTAGATTCCAAATATTTTTGTTATAACCCCAGACACTTTCCCGCAAAACAGCTAAGGAATTTGACCCAAAGTCCTTTGTAGACCTACATCTTCTGACCCAGTTTTCTGTTTCGTGGTCTCAGTATCAATAAATATTTTTACTAGCAAGTGTATTGCTTAACACTTGTAATTTAAGAATGATGAGCTCAATCACTCAAAATTAGGGTTCAGCCTTATATTCAGTGAGATGTGAACTGATGCTTTGCTCCGTGATCACATCTGAACAATGTCTGTTTTGTGTATGTGGGGCTCAAATCACCTCCCTTTGAGACAGTGGAATATTTTTATGTGCCCACCTTGGATTTCTGTTACAGTTTAATCTATTTGTAATGTATTGCCAACATTTATTAGAATTAGAAGAAGAGGTATGTAGATATTTAGCTGAACATTCATCCATGCTAATATTGTAGGATAACCACTTCCTCTCAAGAACACTTTGTAAAAAGTCCGTATACTGTGAACTGGTTTGCAGCTAGAAGTTGTACAGTACTCTGCTGCAATTTTTGTCATAGGTTACTTATTCAAGTCACTATCTTTCTTTCCTATAGTGTCAGGCACAAGAGAGCCCTTGTCTGTAAAAGGAAAATGAAGATAGTTCTAGAGCAGAAATAAAAATGATGACTGTTGTTAATTGAAATCGTAGAGTGTTACTTAGATAAGACATCTTGGAGTACAAATACTGTGCTATTGCTAACAAAGTCAAAGCCATCATTAAGAGGGTCATGTGGTGAGAGCCAAGGTCTCAGTTTAACTCAAAACTGAATTTGCTATTACTGGTCTTGGAATACTCAGCGCTTCACAGTGCTTAATCAAAGGGAAACAGTAACCAGCTGTAGTTAGGAAAACTAAGCCTTGCTCTTATAAATACTCTAACTTTTAATGATGGATGCTTAAACTTAAAGTATCTTCACAAATAAATCACACTCCATGATTTATGCTAATTACTTCATAAATGGCTGGATTACCTTCGCAAGTCATCACTCAAAACTTATTCTCAAAACTTATTCTAGAAATGGAAATGCACCTATAGACTGAAATGGGCTTGAGACAGGCACTGAGCGTATAAAGATATGTAAAGTATACTTTCTACATGTAAACTTATCTCTTCCTTGCAAAAAAATAAATGCTACTTTGAGATAATTTGCAGTGTTTAAACTGATTTTCAAAAATATAGGTTTTATTAAGAAAGCAGGAACCTAAAAGAAAATAAGAATTAACGTAAGAATGTCATTAGGGTCAGGGTTTGGCTATCCAACCCCATAATTTTTTGTTATTCAATATCTTGGCAATTATTAAATTAATCTGTTATTTAAAGAGCAATCAAAAATAAGTCAACCCACATTTTCTATGTGCTGTCAACAAAAGAGAAAAAAAATGGGATTTTTTAAAAATATGAATTGCTTTCATATTTTCCAGTAAGCTAATCCCTTTATAGCAAAAAAAAAGAAAAAAAAGGAAAAGAAAAAGCAAAAAGAAAAGAAAAATAAACAGAAAAGGAAAAGGAAAGAGAGAAAGAAAGAGAGAAAGAGGAAAAGAAAGAGAAAAAGAAAGGTAGTATATCAGAAAAGTGAGATGATGGACTGATAAATGTTCCATGGCAGCTTTAATTGCTAAAGAGTCAGAAATACATTTTGGCTAATGTAGCATCTCAGTGCTTTTGCAGTTTTATGAGGTATTGCTTCAATATGTTAGCCAACTTTTAATGCAAGTATGTCAACTAAAGTTCTCCAGCAATTCTCACTAGATACATGACCAGTTTTTGCTTTCTGCAGCTCTTTGCATTACAGAGTTTAATTGCTGATATTCAAGACCACTAAGAATTATGATTTTTATTATAAATTAGCAAGGATTATTGTTTATCTGACCAAAATCAGTTACCTAACGTTTTTAATGTATCGACATCAATTTTTAGAACAAACAGAAAAAAAAGTTTTTTCTAATTGCAAATCTAATTTTTGGAGAATTCCAATATTTTCATTTAGTTTCAATTGGGAAAGCACCATTATTTGTATTGTTAACTCATGAATGTAGATATAAATATTCTTTTGTAGGTCCAGCAACTTAATAAATAAAATAATCAATTAATGCATTAAGTATGGGTATTAGAATTGCAAGGAGTCATTTGAGTTCAAGCTTGCCGAATTTGCACGCTCAACCCTAGAAGTTATGAATGTATAAGTCAGACAGCAGTCCCACAGTCAAATGTTTTAAAATCTGCCCTACTAACCTCTCATGTTCTTGTGTGATGACATGCTGGACTTGAATGCTGATCAAAATTCTGGCCTTACTACCAGTGACCCAAAAGGCAAGTGCCCTTCTGTTTGAACTGAAGTATTTACAGCTCCACTAGGTCAATACCATAAACGCAAATAAATGTTTTGCTTTTTTTTTCCAATTGATTTTTTTCCAATTGATTGTTTGCACATTAACTTAAGACATAAAATAGAAATAAAAGCAAAAATCAGAGAGGTATATCCTCAGTATAGAAACAAGGAAATATACAGCTACAGTCATCCTAACCTGAAGAAAGACTTCTGCACTAGTTTTATTTATGCAGGATGAAATATGAGTGTTCCCTTTACTTTGCTGTATATCACATGCAAATTAACTGTTAAATTCATAGGAATTGCCTAATTAATTAAACACTGGCCTAGGTATTGCAGTTTCACTGAGCATTGTGTTCTGTTCATTGTCAATAAAAAGAGGTCGGTCATGATGGAATTGTTGATCAGGATGATGCTAAACCCTTTGTGTGAATGTCAAGTGGGAAATTTAAGATTTGTCCACTGACTGCATTTATTTGGCAGTAAAAGATAAATAACAATACAAATTAGATTCAGATTGTTTAAGGCATGAGTGTATTAGTGACAGGAATGGAGCAATCTGTAGACATTAAAATGGTAATGGTTTTTAAAAACCGCTTAATCTTGAGCTATGCCATCATTTGCTAAAATGTTTCTGCATTTGTTCCTCAGTAGAAGCTTGCCAAACTGCTGTACTTGATCGTGTTTAAAATGTGTAAATAAATATGCAGTTCAATTTCCCATGAAATAAATAATCATTTGCCTTTTCAGATGTAGCTAGTTTACTTCTAAACAAATCAGCTTGCCACATAAAACAAGCAAAGCATCAAGGGCCTATTTCTTCTCATTTGGAGCTTTATATACATACATCAGAATACTCCTGCAGATTTCCTGGAGTAGTTTGGGCAGTAAATTATAATCAGTCTTCTCGAAGACATTTTATGTTGTATTCATTTTACCGTATCCATCTTATATGACCCTGAAGGAAAGCAAATGTTCTCCGTATTTCACTATACTTTATGTTTAGACTGTATGTTTTTATATGGCTGTTTTTCTGTAACCATGCCAAGTATGCATGATACCATGCACATAAATGGTTTTGACCTATGCCCATTTGGAGTCAAAGGTGTGCTGTAGTTACACTGACCTTGGCAATGGTGGACAGATCTTAATCTCTGAGTTTTGTTTAGATGTTTGTTGAAGTCAAGGAGCATCTACAAAGAAAAGTCAATGTTTCACATACCTCAGTAGTTGTTGAAGTTTCAAGTGCACCTCTGAAAATGGGAGCTTCCAGACTTACAGAATATTCATGTGTTAAGAGGTCTCTGCAGCAACATCAGCTTTTGAAGAACCCTGTAGTAACCAAAACCCTCAAAATTTAGGAGAACCCAAAGACTTTTTTTTTTTTTTTTTTCTTTCTTTCTTTGCGAAAAGTATCAAATTATGCAATCTAGACTGGTAGAATTCTTTATTAAAGGTCTTTGTACTTAGTGTAAAATCCTATATCATGTTACCAGCATGTCAACAATTGTATGTTGTGTAAGTTCCTCTTCACTCCAAAAGCAACACTGATTACACTGTTTGGCATCTAGGTGCAATTTAAAGCCGCTGTGTGGGTAATTTTATCTCGACCCCTCAATAATATATATTTTAAATGACCAGTTTAGGAAACACTGTAAATTACTATTTTTTTTTAAGAAACTGGATATAGCTATTCATTATTATTCTTGGGTTTTATTTGTGTCAAAGCTTTCCAAAAGGAACAAATACCTTGGAGTTTGATTATGTAGTTGACAAAGCTATGCACACCTCTATTTGCTAATTCAGTTTCTCTCTTGCAATTTATTTGGCATTGTAGCAGTTGTGAAAAGGCTAAAGAATAAAAAAATCACTGTGGACCAAAACTTAAAATAAAAAATAAATCTGATCACAGTAATCTGCTTTTTCAAAGGATGTTTTTAATGAAAGGAATATGTAATGAATATGATGAGGATTCCATAGAAGAAAGTGAAAAATGAGGAAATGTTGAAGGGTCTTTTCTTGCAGTTAATGTGAAACGTTTTCATTGGAGAACCTCATAGCACTGGCCACGTGGTCCATCTGTAAGTACTTTAAAACCCTGGAGATGGATGGGGTGACTTCTAGCAATTCCATCCATTGATGTTCTCATTAGTATCAATGTCTTTTTTTTTCCCCTGACAAGTAGGATGAGATGCACTCCACCTCTTAGCTCTTCAGTTCCATACTTACATCTTCCAAATAGCCCACAGTTGAACTGCTTGAGATGTTTACATATAAAACTTATGCGTGGGAAGGTGGTGATCTCCACTGTTCGGTATTCGTAGTTAAGCTCAGTAGTGCTATAAAATGTAAATATTACCACTGCTTAAAAGTAATAATTTTACACTTTAAACAAGCAGTAATATATATTAAACAAATGATAGATAGAAGCTGACACAGTGAAAGGATGCTTTGTAATGACAGGAGATTTAAAAGGTTGTATGAATGTCATAATATATTCAGCCGAGTAGTAATATACATATCAAAGATGATTTGGAAGAGGAAAACTTATTAAAATTGGAAAACACTGCTGTGAATTTTTAAAGCCAGGTACACTTGTGAAGAATTGCTAATATTAGGAAACTCATATCAGTTTGTAATGTATTTACAATATAACACAGCTTGATTGATGAAAAAATGATACAAACGTGGCTTAGGCATCTTTACATTTAACACTTCTCTTTATAGTGAACTTTGGAGTTTAATAGATCATGAATCTAGGACACCATGAATCTAGTAGACCATGAATCTTAGTAATTCCATACAAGAGAACACTTATACATTTCCTTAAATAATACAGAATTTTAAATTTCCTTAAATAATACATATGTGGAGACGATGACAGATACTGCATATAATTCTTTCATATGTAGTCATCCCAGTCATTGCTTCATATCTATACAAACAACATTCTTGTAAAGCACACTGTGGAAACATCCAATGAGCATTTTAGTTCTAGAATTTATTACATTTTTTTGAATGAAAATCCTGGTCATCTTTGCTATTTGTACTTCAGCTTTTACATCTGGGCAGTCCTGGAGAATGCCAGCTTGATTCCTGCTAGATGAAATTAAATCAAAATTTTAATGTATATTACCACTAATGGTTGCTTTGTTCAGGCAACAAGAAAAGCAAATTTGAAATACACCCCTACAGTGTAAACAAGGTAGATGTTAGTTCTCTATTACTGCATGTTTCAAATAGATCTGTTACTATTGTGCCACCTTGCTAAAGTAGGGATAGCCAGTACTCATCGAAGTTGTATTTTTCTTATGCATGTGATCTTATTATTTATAGATATTCTTTACAAATCATTTCTCAGAATTTCTCTCTTCTGTATGTTTATATACAAGTAGAAATGATCAATAAACAAAAATTTTAAATACTCATGAAGAAAATACTATTCAACTGACATTGCTGTTATTACATTCTGTATTTCTAGAATTCAATTCTCCCAGTAGCTAAACATCATGGCATTGAGGCAGGTGGTTTATTTATACTGGAAGAATAGTCTTCAGTATAAATTGCTTCTTTGCAGCTTGGTAGTGTGTTCTAGACATAAAGCTGTGGAAAAGAATAGTTAGCACACATGCAATACAACAGTGACTTTTGCAATATTGTGATATTTATGATCCTTCATAAGTCACAGGAAATCAACTAAGTTTTCAATCTTTATATTCGGAATTCAGCTTAGACGTTATCTAACATTTTAAAATATCTGAGATGTTTCTTAGTACAAACCACAGCTACTTGAATATGGCTCAAAAGCCCTACTAAAAACACACATTGCCTAACACAGAAATTATATTATCTCATCTTCTCGCTGACTGTCAAAAAGCAATACCTGAGTTATAAGAACCCTCTGATATGATTTGTTTTATGCCCATTGTTTTAAATAGTTATCACAAAATCGGGTACCCACTTTGCCTCTGGATTCACTGTTATGCCACACCCTCAAAAGTGAGCTCAGATTTATCCAGACATCAGCTTTGACTAATATTTAAAGTCTGTAGAAATTCTGAGTTTGATGTCTTTGCAAAAGATTTGCAGTTCACTTTAATCCTAGTGATCTGAAATTCTATATTATCACACACTGTCACAAATGTGGGCAGCTGGAATAGAAGGCTGAGGGATGTTGTCAAATTCATTGTTATACAAAGTCCTTTTGTAAATTTCAAATTCTATGTATTCAAAACTTGTGAAGGTTTGCAAAGTTTCTAGTGTGGGATTGGTAAGATACTATTTTTCAAGTTGTAGTTATTTATGAGAAACCATTTCCTGATAATGTGAGATGAATGGCCTTTCTGGAGTTTCCTGTCTGAAAGGGCTGACAGTTGGACTAGATGAACTTAGTGGTCTTTTTCAACTTTAGTGATCCTGTGGTTCTATGGAACAGAGTAGAAACCAACGATGCAACAACTTTCTGGTGTTCTAAGCCTCCAGCAACAGTGAGGATGATACTGTTCATTTTCCTTCTTCATTCTGAACTTTGCTTTGATTAGGTGTGTTTATAGTGACACCAAGTTGTTCTCAAGTCAGTAAGGCTCTATGTAGTAGTAGCAATATTTTAGCTTGGGCTCAGGTTACAGGCCTGAGCCAGAGAGATTATCTGTCTCTTTTTATATGATAGAATGACTAGGTCTTTTTTTTTTTTTTTTTTTTTCATACAGTTTAACTGCTCTCAGAAATGTTATTATTGGCATATGCATTATTTTTTATAAATTGCATTAAAGATGTTCCAGTCTCTAACACCATTTATTTTTGGTGGAAAAAAAAAGCAACAACAACAAAAAACAAGTAGCCCAATGTGTGAGTGTGATATAAACATTTCATTCATTCATTTAAAAAAAGGGATAAGTGAGAGAAATGTGGGTTGAAAATGCGGCCAGCATCCTGGAAAGCACATGATAGTAGTTGGGCACATATCTGCATTTCAGTTGAATGGTTAAAGTTTGTTCCAGGCCATTAGGGTTGAACATTTGCAACCAATAGTTATGTGAGTAACAGATATTTGAGTGCAGAATGCACAACATTTTCCACTTACTCTACCCTGGTGCTAGTATGTTTTTTCTTTCTCTAAAAAAATAGGAATGATCAAATTTGACATATATGAAATGTAATCCCAAAGTAACAACTAATCTTGATCCAAAACATACAAACTTCTATAGTGCTGGTCTGCGCTGAAAAAAATACACTGAAAGGCCTGGAGGGAAATGGCTGAATTTACAGAGATGCTCAAGCTCCCATTTGGGGCTGAGTTGAATACCAGGGAAATTCAGAATATTTTTTCAAGACTTTGTGCATGCATTTAGGTTGCCAATTTGAAAATATTGCCCTAATTGTTTTCAGTTCAAACAATCATAGTGAAATTCTTCCAGACTTTGTAGGCTTCTTCTTCTTGGCCAAAACAACTGCTAGCTAAAATATCTTTTTTACTACCTCCTAAAAATGATTGATATGATTGTGTATTGGCAAGAAATATATGCTAACACAACAATGGGATTTTATTCCAATCATAACTTGACTGTAAGTCCCACAGTCATCACTGTGACATTAAGCAATAATATTAGAATTCTTGCCATCATTACAGAAAAATAATTAAATAAAGAAGAAAAACATACATAAAGGATTTTTTTCCCTTGAATCAGGCTGTTAAAGCTCACTATCATGAAATTGCATATGAATCCAAATAGCCATTTAAATGTTTATAGGATTAAAATCCTACCTAAGCCATATGTTTATTGCGATCATGTACTTGACTCCTAGTGTCTGTCATCATAAGCATGGGCATAATAGCAGCATATTTTTGTAAAAAGATTTTTAAAAATTGAAGTTGATTGTAAAATATGCCATATAGATCAATAATTTTAGATCTGAAGGTATGTGGCCTAAAACAAAGCACAACAGTGCAGTATTTCTATGATAAAACAAATTAAGTTTTCACTGGAAACATGCAGTACTGTATTTAAATAAGCTGAATTGTGTTTAATGTTATTGGCATACTCAAATTATCTCCAAATTTCAAAGAAACATTCCATACTGCAGAATAAGGGGAATATACATTTTCTACTTTTTTGTTTCCTCAAACATAGTCTTGTTCAGTATCATTATAGTTCTCTGTTCCTTGTCATTCATTTTGTTCCCTTAAGCATTTTTCAGTATTTGTCGTCTGAAGAGCAAAAGTGAAAACTGATCTGAAAATCAGGGATTGCTGAATGCTACTCAAGAGATTTATTATCTCTTAGTCATTGAAGCAAGTCCTGTAGCAGTGTCCCTTGCCATGAAATAATGGCAGCATGGTTCTAAGCCAGGAAATGAAAAATAGTTCAGCCAGTGATGGCATTTGGGATTCCAGTGGACAAAGAAATAGATTGGCTGTCCTGCTTGGAAATACAGAGACTAAGCCAGTTGAGAGTGATATTGATTTCCTTTAATAGTGGATGTTACAGTCAAACAGTGGAGAGTGAACAAACATTAAGTTAGCTTAGCTGAAAAAGACATTTCAAATTTCAAACCTTACCTTTGCCTGTTATGGGTGCACTTATGTTAGGAAAATGTTTCTGGTTGAAGCCAGCCTAAGAGAGAAGATGCTAAGCCTGTGGTATGCAGAGCTTTGTAATTCAGGTGGTCATGAAGCAATGTCCTCCCTTAAGCACTGATGGCAGTAAGTGGCTTACTGAAGAGCGTGAATTTCAGGTTGGCCAGAGAACGTCTTCTTACTTAAAGATGAGTTGTTCTGTAATCCCTTTCACCCAGCTCTGAACATCTCCCTCCTTTCCAAGTCAGTTTGTCTCTAAGTTGCCTTACTAATACTTTGCCACCTGAGGGATTCAGTCTCAAGAAAATAGGATAAGAAAGAAGCACTTGGTGTGGAAAGAGGCTTGTGCAGCAAGGGTGGTGTTCACTCAGTCCCTACTCCACTACGTTGAGTGTATTTTCTAGTTATTCCTCTCTAAAGGAGAAAGTAACTCTTATATGAAGAAATAGAGTTGCAGTTTATGAAATGAGTTGATCAAATAAATAAAAAAACAATAACAAAAAAACCCACATTTTTTTTTTAAGAAACAATATTATATGTAATAAATATAACTGTATGAAATTTCTCATACGTACAAGCAAAAGGAAGAGATTCAAATGTAAAAGAAAATCAGGTTTTAATACACTTTTCTCAATGTTTCAGAACAAGTGCTGTGGTCTGCATTTTGCTTTAGGCATCACATTTCACCAAGTTCAGCTTGTTCTTCTTTATAGGGTCACTATTTTGCCATTAAAGAGGGAGGAAGACAGAAAGGCAAGGATAATCAGATCACCAAAGCCAAGATCCTGGTCTGAATTATCCCTGAATTGTTTGTGCGTCTGCACGTACACTGTTCAGATTGGAGACAATTAATGTTCTAACATAGGCACCTAAGTCACACAAGCACTCAGCACGACTGCTCTCCAAGTTGTGTATTATCAGTTCTTCTATTACACTTCAAAAATTCCAGGCCGTCTTAAGAAATTATAACTCACTTCTTAAAAGCATGCTTTATCATGCCTTCATATGTGCAACTATAGCAAATATAATTATGAATGAATTCCAACTTCTTGTATTTCATTCAAGGAGTAGATTAATATATACTTTCATACTTGAGAAATAAATTACTATTTCGAGATAAAGCATGGAGCTAATGCTTGGGGGGAGAGCAGTGGATGTAGTCTACCTTGATTTCAGCAAGGCATTTGATACTGTCCCCCATGACATCCTTATAACAAAGCTGAGGAAGTGTGGGATAGATGAGTGGACAGTGAGGTGGGTTGAGAACTGGCTGACTGGCAGAGCGCAGAGGGTCGTTGTTGGCAGTGCAGAGTCTGGTTGGAGGCCTGTAACTAGCGGTGTTCCTCAGGGGTCAGTGCTGGGTCTGGTCTTGTTCAACATCTTCATCAGTGACCTTGATGAGGGAATAGTGGCCACCCTCAGCAAGTTTGCTGATGATACAAAGCTGGGAGGATTGGCTGACACGCCTGAAGGCTGTGCTGCCATTCAGCAAGACCTGGAAAGGCTGGGCAAAAAAAAACTGGATGAGGTTTAACAAAAGCAAGTGTAGAGTCTTGCATCTGGGGAGGAATAATTCCATGCACCAGTACAGGTTGGGGTATGAGCTGCTGGAGGGGAGCTCTGCGGAGAGGGACCTGGGTGTCCTGGTGGATGACAGGTTGGCCATGAGCCAGCAGTGTGCCCTTGTGGCCAAGAGGGCCAATGGCATCCTGGGGTGCATTAAAAAGAGCGTGGCCAGCAGGTCGAGGGAGGTGATCCTCCCCGTCTACTCTGCCCTGGTGAGGCCTCATCTGGAGCACTGCGTCCAGTTCTGGGCTCCCCAGTACAAAAAAGACAGGGATCTCTTGGAAAGAGTCCAGCGGAGGGCCACGAAGATGGTGAAGGGCCTGGAGCATCTCTCCTATGAAGAAAGGCTGGGTCTGTTTAGCCTTGAGAAAAGAAGACTGAGAGGGGACCTGATCCAGGTCTATAAATATCTAAGGTGTGGGGGGCAGAATGGTGAGGCCAGACTCTTTTCAGTGGTGAGTGGAGACAGGACAAGGGGAAACAGCCAGAAACTGCAGCATAGGAAGTTCCGCACCGATGTGCACAAGAACTTCTTTACAGTGAGGTGACGGAGCACTGGAACAGGCTGCCAGGGAGGTGGTGGAGTCTCCTTCTCTGGAGATGTTCAAGACCTGCCTGGATGCCGACCTGTGTGACCTGCTGTAGGGAACCTGCTTTGGCATGGGGGTTGGACTCGATGATCTCTGGAGGTCCCTTCCAACCCCTACAATTCTGTGATTCTAATTTTATTTTCCAATTCATTTTGTATGATATTTGTGCAGATGCTCTATATGGACTGATACAGAAATAAGTTAGAAAGGAAAAGATAAAATGTGTGCAAATGTGGAAAGTGTTTTCTAATGCTCTGACTTAAAATTCAGACTTTCTTGCAAGCTTCCTCTCTACTCTTAGTTTTTCTTCATTAATAAGATATTTTGGTATGAATAGGGTTTTTTTCCCTACTCCATTCAGGTATCAAATTTCTTTGTTCCTTACCTTCCCCTTGAAAGCAAAGAGAAGAAGGTGCTTATATTTGAGTCTATTTTGAAACTCTGTACTGGCACTTCAAATAAACGAAGCCAGTTCCTCAGTGAATGAAAGGTGGAGTAAAAATTATTAATAAGGTTCTTATTGACTCAGCGTGGCTTCAACATAACAGGAACCACCACAGCTAATTACATTTCATATACGGAGACTTATGCAAGGTTTTTGCTATGCAATGACTGTCCAACGATGATACTGTTGTAAAGGAAAAAGGCTCAGACCAAAAGATTTACTTAACTTAAAAAGAGCTTTACTCTTTAAACAAAACATTCTCCATAAACATTAAATATAGGCATTAAACATAGACTTCCTTTTATTTAACGCAGCAATAAAGTTCAAGAGGAGTCCTTAGCCTATTACTGATTGTTTACTCCCATATTAACAGAGACACAAAGGACAATTTCAGCCAGCAGGTGTTCAGAAATGCTTATTATAATATTAACTTAAGAAACTCACAGTGGAACTTACTGAAAGGACAAAACCCCTTTCATTACTTTGTCAGTAGCTTTATTTTCCACCGCAGTCATGGAGGCTGTACACAGTGACATATTTTAGTGGAATATTTCAGTATTTAAAAGAAAGATTTTTTTTCTGACTGTATATACACACATTTTATTTTCCATGAATGTTCAGTTCCTGAGACTTGCTGCCATGTTCATTCTCTCAAAATGAGTTTCAAATATGCAAGAGCATGTCAGCATGGAAGCTGAATGTTGAAAACCAAAAGCTGCTGGGAGGATGGTGGGCAGGGAAGCAGTGTCATGTGAATTATCCAAATAGTTACAAAGCAACTGAAGAGTCTAATGATTGGAAGGAGCTTCTTTGCCCATGATCTAGTGAGGGTAATATCTCGTGTCTGTGAAATGATCTTAAATTAGAGCAGCTGAAAGAAGTATCTGAAAGAAGTATAATTTGCTTATGCACAGTCTATTACTAGAAAAGAAAACTAAATTAGACTTTGTTTTTTCCTAATTAGTTGTTCAACTCAATCTCTGCCTTCAGTCCTCTGTCTTCACTTGGTGATATCTAAATCCTTTGCCAGTGACCTCACAGTCAATGACTGGTGAGGACATGCACTTGGCTACACAACTTCATTGAAAGATTAGATTTGATAGTTGTGAAAGGGAAAAACATTCATTTACTTCTTGTGAAAGTTAAAGTTTTCTTTTGAATTTGTCTCTAGCATGGTCAAGGAGATGTTCCAGAAAAAATATTTGTTTAGATTTTATTATGTGCTGTGGAAAAAAAATATTTGTGAGCCAAAAGTTTCATATTTTTATAGTTCTTTAGATGACAATCACATGTTCTTTGGCAGTTACCAAAAATGTCTGTAAAGGGCTATAGATACATATAATATGCAAAAAATATGTATAAAAATATAATAGACCATAGATTTGTAAAAATATCCAATATTTGGTAAAATGAACCAGTGTAAATCGTAGATATCTATCTTTTACAATTTCAATTAGAAAGGTTTATTTTTTTTTTCTTAACCTGATAAATTTAATCCTTGCAATTTAATTTTTAATTTCTATAAATCCATATATATACACCCAAATTAATGTTTCTAGCAAAATTTTCTGTAGAATGTAATTCCTACTAACCTTTAATAGCTTCTGACCATTTTGTCAGGGAACCCATGTAGTAACCTACTCAGCATCATAATTCTGTAGTGAAAATTTTCTTCTGAATCACAGTGCTTTCTTCTTTTCATTCCAGCTTGGTGAACTGATAGAAACATCAATATCCTTTTTATTTTTTCTCCTCATTTATGTGGAAGATGTACCCTATACTGTACAAGTCTTATGCCACCCTCGTCATGTGAGTGAAAGAAAAAATGAAATGCCAAATGGGGAATGTCTATCCCGTCTATTAAATGGCAACATTCAGGCTAGTATAGTGCACACTTTCTGACATGCTTCAGTATTTAACTGAGGGCCACAAATGGAGTTGTTAGAAAAGGTCTTTGAGCCAGTCACACGTTGGGTACAACAGAATAGTAGTTACTCCTGAGTTCTCAAAGAGGAGTGAATCATTTAGAAGTTAATTGTGATGACTCTTTACGTCTTTCATCTCCTTTTCTGAGCTAGTTTAAAAGATTCAATAAATATTATAAATATTTCTAAATGCACAATGTTCAAATAGAACCAGATTGGGAATAAAATCAAATTAGTTTTCTTTGTTGTTTTTTTTTTTTCCCTGTCTTTAGAGGTTTTACTTATTCATAATAGTTTTGAGAAATTCATTCAGTACAATTCAGAGGTTGTTCCCTGTTAAGAATTTTCCCTCCTTTCCTTTTATTGGCCCCATTTCTCCCACACACAAATCCACAGAACCACAGATGCTCCATTACAGTGATGTCAGTCTTGCTACATGCTCCAGCTGTTTCGTAGGTGCATTTATAAAGTTCAACCTTTTACGTATGCCATAAATGTATATTTCATGTATAAACATAAAGCTAACACACTGCAGATCACTCTAAGTGTAATTTTAATGGAGGTTTAGTAAGTTTAAAAAATACTGAGAAGTGTTTAATCTTTCTGTTGGCAACATTTTTATAGCAGGTTTTCCAATTTTTTTTTTTCTTTCTGGAGCTAAGTTCAAATATTCCCCACCCCTTCCACAGTTTCATTTTATGTGATTTTTGGAAGATGCAGGGAGTTGTTTTAGTGAGACAGTACGTATTTTACATAACAATATCTGAGGAAAAATGTTTCTCTCCACATCATCTTGGTCCTCAAACCCTCAGTCAAGATTCTATGCATTTAGCAGTATACCACACTGAAAAACACCTAATTCCTGGAACATTCAGATTTCACAGATTCTTGAGTATTGGCAGAAATTGTAAATATTGCATATAAATTCAGATCAAAAGTTTTAAGAAATTATTAAAAATTTTCTCTGAACATTAAAGCTTTTTTTTTTTTCCTTGTGTTCTGAATTTCAAAGAAAGGGTTAAACAGTGCCTCTTTGGCCCTTCAGCCATCCTCTTTTCTCTTTGTGAGTGCTGAAGAATTCAGCTCATTGCAGCTATGTGGACCATTAAACTGTGCCCACAGGTTCCTTCCCTGGTCTCCCCTGGGTGCTTTCCTTCTTACAACCAGTATCTTTATTTCTCTCTCTCTCCCTTTCAGTTGCATACTTTTTCTTAATTTGATTGTAGTCCTGAGTTATCACCATATTTGTACCATATAATTGGCATTGTTCTAAAATAAATCTCCCCACTTATAAAGATTTTGAGGTTTAATCTCTGTTTTATTGGCCTAGAAATAAAATGAGTCTCAGGAGGCCAGATGAAAGCTGTTTCAACAATTCATGTTGCTTCATGCCATGCAAGATGCAGAGTGAATAAAGCCCCTGATGTGATTCTAGAGGTGATAAGTGGGACTTGGAGCTGTTACCATCTGGTTGCAGAAGAGCCTGCTTTATTTTTGCTGATTGGTTTCATGTGTACTTGATAATTCCAGATCATAAATACATAGCTAGTTTTTAATTATGGAGAAAAGATTCAGTATCGAAGGAAAGAAAAAGAAGATAAGTTCCTTGGCTATTCAGCTATGTTCCAATTCCAGGTATTAGGCATTAACACAGCATCAGAATTAACCTGTCTGTTCCATTCCACCTGTGTACCAGCCATTATGTGCGTCTCAAAATGTGTGAGTATTTTCCATCAGCTGAGCAAAGCATTGCCCAAGACTCTCTTCTTCTACAAGGTTTAGAGATTTAGTACAATATGTGAAGTCAATGAGATTTGTGACTGTAACACAGTATTATTGACAGGCTTAAAATACCTTAATAAAACTTGTTGCTAAGAAATATTGAAAATATTACCATTAATTATTTTTTTTTCATTTGCAGGTCCTTTGTAATTCAGCAAATCCCGAGCAGCAATCTCTTTATGGTGGTAGTAGATAACGAATGCTTCTGTGATTCTGTCCCACCAATTACCATGGCGCCTATAGAAATAAGATATATCCTTTTATTTGCATAGTTGTCAAGAAGAGATTCAAGATGTAAACACTGAAAATGTTCTTCTTACATAAAGTGACTTAAGAACTTCAAAGAATGCATCACAGCTGGGGCTGGTTGAAATTAAGCCAGCTGAGAATGCATTCTTACTTACTTTCAAGGAGAATTCACATGTTTAGATATTTAGGACAGCCAGTAAAATTTAAGCAGATACACTTATATGCATTTTTAAGTATCGGAAGGTCATAGTCTCTATTTTTAGGCAGTGGGACTTCATTCACTTTATGAACTAAGTTCCTTCTGAGAGTAGAAATCCTGATATTAGAACTTCTGAAATCTCTGATTGTATAAGCATTTTAAGACTAGGCTGGAGCATTGAAACCATTTCAGAATCCTGCTTTCCAAATGTATAAAAAATTAGCAAACTGAAGATAGCAATTGATTTTTAGCTGTCATACTTTTTATTCTGTGCTGTTCTGTATACTTCAGGATTTGTTTTTTCTAATGAGTTGGAATTTATCAAAAGCAGTGTGCTTTTATTACAGACGTTATTTAAAGACAGATTAATAGTGTTAGTGCAAATGATACTGTCTGAACAACGGACTGCTGAGCAGAAAGCCATAGAATTACATTATTATTCTTGTGTTGACCACACACCTCACCTTGGATCTTTGAATGAAAGAAAAATGTGAGGAGTTGAAAGATTTTCCCTGCATGCATTTCAAAGCACTCAAATGAACTCAGGATATTTAAATGCAATGTTCAGAAGACTTCTCCTTAATTACATCGTACATAATGAATCCCTTAAGTGTGAACGTTTAAAATCTCAGAAGATAAGAAGACGCCCAGAATCTTGCCATGGATTTCACCCTGAAGTAAGTTTCTACTTTTTTATTATTATTATTTTAGTCTCTAGTAGAAGTTGTATTCCTTTTAAAAAAAGGCAAATAGGAAAGCTGTCTTATAACATGAAACTCATCAGAAAATATTTGGAGTACTCAGAACACTTTACTAAAGGAAGCAAGTGGCATTGTAAGCGTAGAAAAATTTTTTAGTACTTCTGTAGACAGTGTTTTGTCTTGTTACTTTTGTAGACTGTTTTATGTCATGTAATAGAATGTGGTAGACATGAGCACAGATTGGTAGCCAGGAATATGGCAGCTAATTTTGTCTGAGCACTCATTGCAGGATTCCTCATTAGAGATGGCTGGGAACTTTAGTTAGTGTTAGTTATTTAGTTAATTAGTGTTTTCTATTTCGGAAACTAACTCCACAATATCAGGTGTGATGGAATATTCATCATATTTACACATAGTATTTCTTGGGACAGGTCACTACACGAATTTACCACCCTGTGTTCTCCATAGCACTGATGGACAGTAAGGAGATCTGATAGAGAACAGGACACAATTGCAGTGATTTCTGCAGTAGATGAGACACCTGTTTTACACAAGAGTAGTTTTTTTAGTGCCTCTAGTTCTGTAATGGAATGTGGAATGAGACTTAAAATGTTGCATGGAGGACACTGTATGATTCTTGTTGGTCCTGCTTGCTTTTCATTTCAGCAAGTTAAGCTGCAGACTAAAATGAATACCTGTGTTATTTTTTTGAGTGTATTTATTTCACGGCTTTTGTGGTTTGTATCAATCATCTTCTGCTTATGCAGTTTCATAAATTCTCATATATCATAATTGGAAGTCTTGGCTTGTATTTATCTTTTTTTTTTTTCTTTTCTTTTCTTTTTTCCTCTTCAGGAAAATGCAAGAGAATGTGGTGGTGTCCCAGGTCTTAGTGCTAAGCCTCCTTTTGTTATTCTTCCTCTGCTATTGACAATTTTCTCAAGGTGACATTGACTGATGTGTTCAATTGGCATGCTAATACATGGATAAACTGTGAACTGGGAAATGGTGCAACATAGAGGATATGAAATATAGTCAGAGCATCAGCATTTCATGATTTTAAACTGTAGGTGATATAAATTCTTAAAGATGTGTTGAAAAAAAAAAAGATTTATCTTTTTACTTTGCTAGTCATGCAGATGTGAATTTGGCATATGGTAGTTATGATTCATCAAAAAAGGACTTGGTAGATAGAGATGATCATTGCTTTGTCCCATTTAAAATAATTTAAAATGGTGTACTTTTTCAATAAAGTATATTAAAATCACAGTTTCAGAGTGCATTTTAACTCCAATAATACATTTGTTCAATTAATTGTTAATGGGAAGGGAATAAACTAAGCCAAATATGTTTTT
Organism: Centrocercus urophasianus; assembly: GCF_019232065.1. Classification (NCBI taxonomy): domain Eukaryota; kingdom Metazoa; phylum Chordata; class Aves; order Galliformes; family Phasianidae; genus Centrocercus; species Centrocercus urophasianus. Next base: position 12,100,249 of record NW_024884778.1, on the reverse strand, counting down.
CTTATGCTCTTAGCCTCTTTCTGAAAAGATAACAAAAAGAAAATGTGGAGTTAGCTTTTATAATAAGGCAGAATAGCTTTTATTAAGTCAAGGAAACACATGTGCATATATGAAGCTGAGCAGGTAATAGACTGTGTTGATTTATAGTGAAGTTTTGCTTTCTGGAAATAGCTATAAAATATCTTAGTCACATTTTAGAGAGTGAGCCAAAGCCCGATTAAAGCCTTTTCCCTAACTTGGGCAAGCTTTACATCAGATCATTTGATTTGGTTGCATATGGCAAAATTAAATACTTTCATCTGTTACAATTTGTAATGTGTATAAAAGGATGATACTGTTCTGTTAGTATTCTGCCTTACAGAGAGCGAGTCAGCTAGGACTTGCTGGAAATTCATAAGCAGAGAAAGCTTGACTTGCAACGCATCTGTGTCAGCAGAAATTGTTATGGCTTTCACTGAGAATCCATTGAGGCTTAGCCTCACTGGGCAAAGACCAATCTTTCTTAATTCTTGGCCTTATGTTCTTCCACATAAGGGAAATAAGAAGATAAAGGAAACAAGTTCTTGCTGTCTTTAAAAGCTCTGCACAAAGACTGCTATTTATCCTACCCATCGTAAAATGAATTTTTTTCTTGCAGTTGGTAGTAATGTCCCTATTACGGATGTGTTTGTTGAAGATCTTGATCTTTGAGATATGTTAATCTCTGGTTTATGTTTGGATTTTTATCTGAGGTAGAGCTCTGTCAAGAGAATAGCCCTGCTCAGCCATCAGCTTCTAACAGTGCAATGCATTAGATACAAAATAAAATGACGCTGTTCTAAATCTGATCTAGAAAACTGCAGTTTCCTAACTGGAAGCAAGAATGCTTTTAACATTAAGCTATGTATTCTAGGTGAGAGCAGGGGACAAATGTTGCTGGGAGAGAGACTTTATGTTAAACATGACCATGCTGCTAGTAGGAGGAAGACTAGTAAAATAGAATTTCCACTGAATGCTTTAATGGGTTTGAATACACTGGTACTTCCCTCTGGGTTCTGTTACTGATCCGCAAAGATCAAGGCATTCTCTACACTCGAATTGACACAGATATTGTGCAGATATTTGTTGTGTTTTTTTATCATCTTCCATTATTCTCTCAAAAATTAATCTCAGTACTTCATTAATAGTATTCCAGTTTCCGATCTTCCTTCTGAGTTTCCAGAATGCACGATGCTGCATCTTTCTAATGTTTTTGTATGTCTGATCCTTGTTTTTTCTCAGCGCAAGTGAAATGGGTAGTGCTTATATAGGTGGTTATTCCTTGTTAGTAAAAGTAAATAAGAAATCTTTCTTAATAGAGACATTGAAACATTCTGCACAAAAAATGTTTATTCTGACTGATGTGCAAATCATCATTGCTTACAGAGAAAAGAAAGCTATTGTAGGAGAAATTTTATTTCTGCTGACCCAAGATGGAAATACCTAATATTTTATTCTTTAGTTTCAGAAAGGGGAGGCAGTTTTCTAACTAGGATGGAGCAAGAGAGTAACAAAAGAGATTAAGATGTGACAATGTAAAACAGTGTTATTAAAGAGATGAAAATATGAGTGTATAAATGAACATTGCTCAGAAAAACTGTGGCAGTTTATTCTCACGAAGTAAGAAACTTACACAGGCAAAATGTACTGGTGTACAAAAGTCAGTGTTTAAACAATGATACAAAAAAATTGGTAAGTGTAAAGTCATATTTCATTAGTTGTCATTTCTTTGTTAATGAAGACATCATTCTAATTTTGAATTAATTCTCATTGAACTTTATGAACCTGAATTTACCATGCATCAGAAAGTCAGTGGTTGAAGAAGATTTTGCTTTGGGTTCAGATGTCTGGATCCTTGCATGTCCCTCTATTCAGCTGAGCAGGACTGGTCAGTAACATCTAGGTTGACTTTTGTATTGTCACCATCAATCATGAGTGCATGAAACAGACCAACAGAAGTATGGTGATAATGCTGTGAGATCTCTTAATTATTTGATCTAATTGGCTGCATCTATTATTAATATAGTACTAGAGATGTCTCTGCCTTCAGCTCAGAGCAGCTTCCATACAAACTGCCTATGTCCAAACACAGAAATGATGATAATGAGTTTTCTGGGATAGAACTAGCTGACACAGGCAGAAAGCATGCCACGGGCTATTTGAATCAGGTTTACAGAAAAACTGATCTCATTTTAATGCACAGGAATGTTCCTGTCTGTTGAACTTACCCTTCTGTACGTGGTCATTAGCTCTGAAACATGGAGAAAGTGTGAAGATGTGGTGAAGTGGTTCTGTGCTGTCAAACCATTGCTTATAGCAGGTCATAGAAGGTGAAATTAGATTTCATAACCTCACTAATCCTAAATGCTGCTACTTTCAAATCCTAAAAAATGTCATGCAAGGTCTGATCCAAAGCTCAGTGCAGTGAACAAAAAACAGATGTATAGCTATGCATATATACTGCCTATATGAAACTCTATGCATTTTTTAATAAACAGGAAATTCAGACATCATCCATAGTTTTTATCTCTCTAAATCTGAAGTCAAACCCAAACAGAACCAGGAGAACTGTACAATGTGTTTCTACACAGCAAGAGGCATAGTTGAAAGCTTTGGCTTCTACAGGGGTTTAATTTTTTTTTTTTTTTTTTTTTTTTTTTCCTTTTTTCTTTTCTGCTCTCTTTGGTAATGGCATTGATTTTCAACTTATTAACCCCAGCTGCCTCATCTTCCTTTAATCTTGATACAACAAAAGATGTTTGGGAGCTCAGGACCAGGCACGGATACACCATTTGCAAATGGCTTTGTGTGGGGAAACTGACTGCCCATAACTGTCAGTGCTGCAAACACACCTCTAAAATCCTGTAAGTCAGAGAGCCTAGGGCAGGTTTTTGCAGCTGTGCTATCTCTTCTCATTGTCTCCATGACACTGAGACTGCCTGACCCAATCCATTTTGCTGCCAGGGCTGATTCTGCAATATATATGCTCGGCAAAGCAGGTGATTGCCTAAGGCAGGAAGATATTGAAAGCAGCGGTGATTTTCCCCCCCCCATTGTGTAAATGGCTTCAAGAGACTGGTTTGGTTTTCTTCTGATAGCAAGAGCCCCAGAACAAGGCACTGGTCTGTTTATCCCTTTGGGTGCAGAAGGCTCAGAAAGTCTGAGGCTAGAATAAGGCAGTTATTTCCATTTGCCTCTGGCCTCCAAGGACTTTTTACATCCTGGCACTTTCTGTGCCTCACAGATTCCCACTCATGCAACTTTAATGTAAATAGGCATTCACAATTGGAAAGTTTTCCACAGAACAGTGCTTCATAATCTTGCAACTGTGGAAAATATTAAGATTACTTTATTTTCCTGCCTGATTATTCTGTTCCCTGAGCTGTCCAAGATCCTTCCACTAGTATGTTTTTTTCTCCTTGTCCAAATTCTTCCCCATGGTTCTGAATTTTTCAAGTATGTATTTAGCTGTCTTGCTATTTATCTGGTTTACAACAGTGTACTCTCTGACAGGCCCAGCTCCCATGTATGTACTTAGAATGAGAGATATGGTTCCCATATATAGCATCTACAGAAGATCTCACTGGAGTTTATCAATTACAGTCCACTCTGAAGGCAGTTTTCTCTCATCATTAGCTTTTGGCCATTAGGCTCAGATCCTATTTCTGCCAATATAACATTTTTTTTTCTTCCTGTAGCTCCTTGGGAGGATTTACATCATCTTCAAAAGTCAGCTCTTTGTTTCTTCCCAATGGTATTCTTGAAGCTGGTTGTTATAACTTGGATATACTGAATCATACTGCGATTTTGTGATGCTCTGAGTGAAAGGATATGTTTCCAGTTATTTCAGAGTTTTTTCCTCCTCCTTCCCATAGTGACTAGTCAAAGAATTAAATGTTATTTTATTGTTTGTATTTCCAGTAAAAGTTATTTTAAATCTCCATAGCTCTGACTAGCAGATGTTTTGAAGAATTTCAAAGCCCGCTGTTCATCAAGAAACCACTGACTTTCTCATTGACATTTTTTCTATCAGAGGTGGAACTAGTAGCACTTTTACATTATACTTCACTTAGATCTAGGTTAAAGCCTTTCCATAACAAGTATCACAAAATATATGCAGTATATTTTAAAAATTATACTATTCATAATATTTGTGGAAAGCTAGATGACTTTCAATAATCAGTTTTAAGAATATGAAACTTCACTTCCAGGATTAGATATAACTGAAACTGAAATTAGAGTAAGCATGGTATGTTCTTCCACTGTGAAGGTTATTATATTTATCTATATAGGTATTTTACTTATCTCATCACTTCCTTTAGTTCTTTTTTTTTTTTTTTTTTTTTTTTTTTCAAGAAATCCTTAAATAAACAGAGAAAAATAATTAGAGGCTGGTATCTAAATTTTAAATGATTTTCTGCAAAGTCTGTAAGTGGCCATATTTATGACTAGCCAGTAGAGATTTGAGCTGATCTGACCATCCAAGGTATGAGATGTTGAAATCTTAACAATACTTTTTCCATTTCCTCATTGTTAACAGATTTGGTCATTGTTTTGGCAGATAGAGCCAGGCAATTGTGTTTATGCCAAGCTGCTGTACAACACCTCACCCACCAAGTGTCAAAAGCTCACTTGTTCTCTGCTCTGCTGCTGAGAGTTTCTGGCAACATAAGAATCTGTGCACAGATTGTCTATGCACAGATTTGTAGCTACTTCACCCCCCCCCCCCCCCGCCCCAATTAACAAAAAAGCGTTAAAGAAAAATCAGTGCAGGATCAAGATAAGTGGCATGAAAGCTGTTGTATTTCTTGTGATAATAGTAATTAAAAGGCCTGTGTTATATTTAAATGAAATTGAGGCTAAATTTCTAGTTATGTCAAAGCAGTGTAAAATCCTCACTGCTTATTGGGGAGCTCATTCAGGAATGGTTATCTCTTACTGAATTCTTTTACAAAGGGTTATAAGGAGTTGACAGCTATTAGGGCCTCTGTAAGATCAAGCACCAAAGCTGGCATCTTTTTTGCTCCAAATGTGATCTTGAACTGCACTTACATATGTTTAAAAGAGCCTTGTAAGAAGGGGTTACTGTTGACAATTCCGAGTCAAATTTGAACCTTAACACTAGAAGTTCAAGTGGTTAATGCTGGGTTTGTTTGACTATGTTAGGATTTAGTTTGCTGCTTTAACATGCTGCATATTTCACTTACAGAAGAAGTGGAAGATCAGATTTCAGTTCATAGCAAGAAGTGTTTTGAATCAGCTATTTAAATGTCTTAGAAAAAGTGCTAAATGTTTGATAGAGAATGACTAGTTGGGGCTAGTTGGGATGGCTGAATTAATCAAGAATGCTTTTGGCAGACATGCAAATGTGCAGATGGCTCCTGAGACAGGAAATAAAGAATTGTTTTCTTTCATTTCTTTGTTAGTGTTCTGGCACTGATCAGTTTGGTTTAACTGGAAAATGAGTTTTTTTCATTTGCTTATGTTATTTGTGGGGGGAGGTAGAATTAATTTGTAAGCTTCCAGCAGTGTTGTTGGATGTTCTTATACCATTTCTGAGGCATTGCTGTGATATGTACAATAGGTAAGATAGAATCTCAAGTTCTTGTTAATATCCTATTATCAGCTATATCTAATGAAGCAGTTTAGGTACATCTGTCTCCTGTGTACACATAAAAGCAAAATAATTTGGTGAAAATGAAACCTGCTTATATTGCTTCTTTCTAAAAGTCCAAACCAAAATGAAGTCACAATTAATTTTGTAATTTCATTTTCTCTGACAGATTTAAAAAGCAGGACACAAAAGCTAGTGATTAACATTCTAATAGAGACTTGTGATTTCCCATCATTAGAACTTGTCAAAGCAGTGTAAAATCCTGGTTTTCAGAGAGATGTTTTGGTTTAAAGCAGACATTCTTCCTGCTTTTTCTTCTTTGCTCTTCCAAAGTTGAATAGATGATTTCAAGAGCTCAAAGGAAGTCTATCATCCAGCGAAACTGTGAAGAAAAAGTTTTGAATTCTGCTTAAAATCTGAAGTTAATGTGGTACACTAAAATTCATACAAGTATGGATTCAATAAGAGGTATTTAATTATTATCCTTTATGTCCCCATCATTATATGAGCAGAGATCTCAGAAGGAGAATTGCTATTTTTCGCTGATAAAACCTTTCTTGGCAGAAGTATTCTGGATTTTGTTTAAAAGAAAAAAAAAAAAAACTTTTAAAAACTTGTTTATGAGGACTTAGAGAGGCATTGTTTAAGTCTACTTTTTAACCGTGAAATCCTTTTGTCATATGGCAGTCATTATTTACATCTGTCTATCTTGAAAGATTTTTTTCTAATAGAAGATACTTAGAAGTTTCACATTTAAGGTATCTTTCAGTAATCACTTGAGAACTTCTTAACAGTAAACAATGGTCTTAAATGGCCTTTCCAAGCATGTAAATGATCTACAACTCCTAATGCACCAAAGATTTTTTTTTTTTTTTTTTTTTTTGCATATTTTCAACTCTGCATTTGGGACCTCTAGGCAATGCTGTTTCAGATTAGGGCAAACCATGAATTTCTTAACTGTTTCACTTGAGAGAAGGCTTTATCCTTGTAATATTCATGGCAGAAAACCTGGAAATTTGTCCTACTCATTCCTTTCCAAATACAGCAACCCTATCTTCATTAGCATCTGACAGATTTGAAAGTAGTGGAGGATACCCTGAGCAAAAAAAAATGAAACATGTTATGTAAAAGAAACATGAAAAAAACCTTTATGCTTTATCCACCTTTCCCTGCCTTCTAGACCTTGCCTGAGTCTTGCACAAAAAGCAATCTCCCTTGTAACACAGTTGACTTAAGAAGGATTATAATATTTTGAAAGAGAAGAATGACATATCAGAGACAGTAGAAATGTCCATGCTACATTCTTTGAAATATCCTTGCTATTATATAGACCTAGTGGTAAAACTACCAATGAGCAGATAGGGCATGTAAGATTCAGCTTATCAGAAACCCTAGTTTCTCCTTAGAGTTCTTGAATTGACTCTAACCTGAAGTATAATATCTAAAAGTTCACTTCCTGGAAGAAGAGGATATTAAGCTATCATAAAAGCCTGAATTTTGTAAGTAGCTTTGTAACATTACAAAGTATTGCCAACAAGCTTTTTGGTCCATTTGTTAATGAACTTTTAGAAACGTGGATTTCTATTGCCTACACTATATTTTGGGAAATATTTGTCTCTCACATAAACAAGAGAGAGCAGCTGTTTGTCAATCGAGCAGCACTCTGGCATATGAGTAGATCATGTTTTGCCTTTTTTTAGTAGTCAGTCACTGAAGAAACACAATCATAGCGTTCATGAAGAGAAAAGAGAAAGCAAATGGATATAAAACTGACATAATATTCTTTGTTCCAGACTTTAGAGACTACCGTGCTCCACATCTGTTTTTTTTCTTCTTGGTTTTATCATGATGGATCTTTTTGCTATGGTTTGCAGGTCCTTTTAAATTCTCGCATTTTGTGTTTCTATCCTTACTTACTTTTGACCACAAGTTTTCAAAACAAATACAAACCAAACAGAACACGAAGCAAACCACCAAACCTTAGTAGAATCATAGAATCACAAGGTTGGAAACAGCCTATAAGATCATCTAGTCCAACCGTCTTCTCGTTACCATTGCTACCACAAGCACTAAACCATATCTCTCAGCTCCTCATCCAGATGCCTCTTGAACACTGCCAGGGACAGCGACTCCATGACCTCTCTGGGTAGGCCATTCCAATGCCTGACCACTCTCTGAGAGAAAAAGTTTTTCCTCATGTCTAGTAAGTTTTTTCTCATGTCTAGTGTCAGATCCAAGAAGAGAAAAAACCTTCATGAATTTCTATGGGAATTTTACATACTGTCTACTGCTATTAGATCTGAAAAGATCAGTTTCACAGTATATGAGGATATATGTGTTTATGTATCCCTGTACATATATATATTTATACTTTAACTCTGGAAAAAGTCACGTTATAAAGAGCTTACGCAGATATTGATAAGCAGCATGTCATCCTAGAACATCCTTACATTCTGGTTCTGATTACGCCTTCTTAACCTTGTCTATATCTATGCACCGGAGTGCAATAATTCATGAAATATTATGGACCATGTATATTTCAAGTTGGCCTCTCAAGTGACAGCATAGCTCTTTCGCAATCTCCTGGACCAATCTTCACCAGAGAATGTAAATCCTTGTCTCTTTTCTCTCCCTGATGAATTTGAAGAGTGCAGCAGCATTGTCTGTATCCATGTAGAGCACAACAAGGTTCCCTACACTTCACTGCATCTGTCCTCCCTAGATGGACTGCCTCTAAGATGTATAATGTATAGTATGGGGGAGAATTGTTAAGAAAGAGCATCTATTGAGAAACCAGATGACAGTAGTTTTTCCAGTTCTGTTTAACCTTTCTAGGATGTCTTGGAAGGATTGAGCTTCAGGTCTGGTATGAACTTTCATGTCATGAACTCCTTAGCACTGAAACCATTTTGTGCTCCACTTGAAGTAGCTTGACAAGACTGTTTAAAGGTAATTGAATTTTGTGGTGTACTTGAAAACTGTGCTCATAAGCGCTGAATAGAGTATAGTGCTTTAAGATCTACCTGCCAATTCATCTTTCCTTTAGTTTCAGGGGAGTAAAAGAAATCAGATTTATCTCTTAATGCTTTTTCCCTTGCTGGAAGATGTATCAGAAAGGACCAATGACACCTACTTATACCGATTTCAGATGGCGAAAGAGTATGTATGGGTCTGACTCCATATTTCACAGCAAATAGTGGGTGTTTGAATTGGCCACTGAATGTAAAGCTGGAACATCACTGTTATTGAGATTTCTGCAATTTACAGCTTGTTTTTCTTAGCAGAGTTTAAATTACATGTTATCCTCCTGGTTGCTCTTAAGATCTGCTGATTCACGTTCACTCTTGTGATAACTTTTTCAACTGCAGTAAATTTAGCTTCTTGGTTAACACAACTGGAATAAATTCTATTTATATCTGTGGTGCTGCTGTGTTTTCCCATTTTTCTTTCACTTTAAAACTGATCTCAAAAAAGTTTTTTATAGAGGTAGGAGACCATGATTGTTCTTTTTTTTTTTTTTTTTTTTTTTTAATATAATTCAGTTGTCTCAAGATAATATATGACCTTTTACCTTTACTGAGGAATTTCCCCATATGTCTGCTCAAAGAATTTCCTTGAATGATTCTCTGTGGATTTCCTTCCATGTTTTGTGGAAGTGAATTATGATTGGATTAGAGAGGCGTAAATCTTCCTGAGTTTTCAGGAGATGATTTCCAAAGTTAGCAATATGTCATTCTATCTTCACCCATGCCATGAGCAGTCTACCCGTGTTCCAGGTGGAATTGGTTTCTGGCTGGTTGAAATTCATTTACTTTACATTGGAGTTCTTAAATTTTAACAATCAAAAATGACTGAGATCATGCAAACATAACCAAGTTGTTTTTGAACAGAACAGCTGAAGTTACTCAGAAAGTCTACTGCTGAAAAAATGTAGCCCAACTAATTTTCTTTCTGAAGGCAGCTTTCTACCTTGTGAGATCTTTTTGGTACAATGGAATAAATAGAAATTCAAGAGCTACAACTATATTAATAATAGACAACAAATGGCATCCTAAAAAAGACCTCTCATAAAGTTAGAAACTACAAGGTATTACGTATTACCAGTTTTAACAGTTGGCTCTAAAGTTAAATGTATATTCTTTAGAATTCTGTTTTGGCATCTGTTGAGAAAAATGTTAATGGAAAACACACAGTGGCACATTAGTCTACACATAATTAGATTAGAAATGTGAGTCAAAATTTTCGTAAGTTTTTCAGCATTATATCAACTTAAACAGATTCCAATTTTTTGTGCAACTCTGCCAATATGATGAAGAACAACACTGATGATATATGGGAGTCATGTCTGTACATAAGAATCTGGCATTCCAGGAGCTTAAAGAGGAAGTAAACAAGTAAACTAATAAAAGAGTTATTTAGTTCACACTATACATGTTGCCTATCGAGAGAAAATAGTGTATTAGAATAGCTTCCTAAGTACAGCGTGTAACCATGTATTTTTGCATGAGGAGCTCTGAGAACTGGAACACTTCTCTGCTTTGAGCCAGTGCTGGTCAGCTATTACAAGTGCTACTGTTTCACTAAGGAGTGAATTGAGTTCCTGATGACTTTTGATTATTAAATGCCAACATTTTGCACAGGTCTAATTGCCAATTCAGAATATTTGTGTCTGATGCTACTGATGCTACATCTATCACCCGCTGTAATTTTAAATATTATCTTAAGTGTCAGTATTTGTCTCTGCTGCACAATCTCAGTAAGTGTTGAAGGGCATTTTGTTCCCAGGGAAACCAGCAGGTGGGACTCCCCAGGCTTCTGCTTTCTTCTCTTTACAAATGCATGGTTATGTGAGGAAGGACTGTCTGCAGGGGAAAATTCACTGGCTTGGTTGCAGTGGTATAATCATACCAGTTTTAATTACACCAGTTTGGTCATTGTAACTCCTCCTTTGGATATATTTAGTATGGGATTAAGATATCTTTTTCTACTTGTACAGTTTTCAAAGTGACATAAGCACTCATATTCCTTATAAGAATGTCCAAACAGAGTTATATTTATAACTAAATTATAACAGTTATAATTAAGCCAATAAAACTATACTGGTAAATTTCCCAGTGTAGACAAGCCTTTACTTAGGAGGTATAATCTGAAAGACTTTCAGTTGGCTAATGCCACCCAGCTTTAAAACAACACTGTCTAATTCAGCCAGTAGCACTTTGTGGGGTAAGCCTGAGATCAGAGGGAGACCTTTACTGGCTGAAACCTGTTCCTAACATAACAGAAAGTATATCTGTAGCAGGGGAAAAAATAATAATAAATGTATGGCCAGTCTGGTGTTTCCCACCTTTTTTAAAGATGCTTGGTCAGGATTCCTCTTTGGGTCAAATTTGTACAGGTAAAGAGATTAACTGTTTCTTTCTGACTAGAAGCCTTTGCCATTTCCATCTGAGGCTGCTGCAAGTACACCTTTGACTGGACCCTAAATCTAGCAGAGTGGACTGATAAAGAATGCTGGCACTTACTTAATAGATGATGTTACTGCACAAAGTCTTTCTGCTTTGTCACTTATGGATATTAGATCCTAGACTGAACACCAGCTTTGAATTAGAGAACTCAAACTATCCCAGAGGAGAAAATAACTTCCTAGTACCATACTTTTATAGTTAAAATGGACAAAGGCATCATCCCCTTTTGCTTTGAAGAAAGGAAACATGTATCTATAAGTTCTTTGGCAATGTCATCTCTTAACAAGGAAGCTTTAGTGTTCTAATCTTCTGGGTGTAGATGAATCATTGGATTCTTAATTAGAATCATTAAGCTTGGAAGAAATGACTAAAATCATCCAGTCCAACCATCAACCCATCTCCACTAAACTATGCCACTCAATGCCACACTTGTACAGTTGCTGAACACTTCCACAGTGCAGAGACAGTGACTCCACAGCTTCCCTCGGCAGCCTGTTCCAGTTCCTGAACATTCTTGCTGAGAAGAAATTTTTTCTGCTGCAAGACCCATCCTTTTCTATGAATTTTGAAGCATGTGTTCTTTGATAGAAATTGGCACTCATTAAGGAATAGAAAAGGAGATAGTTTTGCACAGGGTTAATGCTCATGGTTGTTAAGGAAGGTTGTGGATATTGCAATCTTGTTTGGATAGTTCAAAGGGTACAGAAAGATTTTGGGTGAGTGCTCATTCCTTAGTTGTGACAGTTTCTACAAATATTTAAACATATGTTGTCAGATGCACTGATAGCCTTTCACCTCAAAACTGGTTATATTTCAGTTGCAGGTAAAATTGTCTGTAGAGAGAGATTATTTTGCACATAAAAACTGTTATGAGAAACACCTTCTGATTTTTGAAAAATATTTCATAGTTATAAATCAATCTGTGTTCCGGAACAAACATGTACAAAGCATGGGAAAATAGCTAGAGGGCATATATATTTTTGGACCACTAACCTTAGTTTTCTAATACTAGATTTTGGCCACAAAGCAATACTACAGAATATCAATAGAGCTTTGCAACTTTCAGAAAGAGAGATGCAAGAAGTGAATAAATCTTCCGAATACACATTCAGGAAAGAAGTACATCTAATCACAATCAGCTAGTGCTGCAGACAGTAAGTAATGAACGGGGAAATCGGATAAAAACTGTAGCAACGTTTCTAGATAAGATCTAAAGCTGATAAATTGGGTTGGTATCTTCTACTCATTCAAAGACAGGAGAAGTGCACAGTTGATGAATTACAGAAATCAGTGCTAATGGTTTAATTCAACTCCCTCTCAGTTTTCTCAGTGACACTTGAAATGAAAAATGCCTGGTAGGTGATGATCAGTGCCTGAGTGCCGTTTCTACAGTGAGATTTACCACTACTGCCAGACCTGCGCGTCATGCACAACTGAGCTCAGAGGTGTTCTGTGGGGAGCATTTTATTAATTCTGCAGCAGCAGTTTGAGTTAATTACTCACGTTCATCTTTCCTCACACGTTTGCAGGGGCTAATTTTAACTGCCTTTGCACAGGCAAAATCTCCAGCTGAAGGTAAGAGCAATTTGGCTAACACAAGACTAATGAAGTTAGTCTTAGCGTGGTAAAGTGCTTTGGGATCATTTGGAATGGGCTGCACTATCGCTTCCAGTTGTTTTGTTTTAAACTGTCTATCTTAAAATGCCTGCTTAGATTTTTGGCACTCAGAACACGACTTCTCAAATCTAAGTTGGAAGTGCATGCAACAGCAATAGCAAGCATCCTTAATGGAGTTCTCCCATGCTTCTACAGCTTGAAGTGTGCATTGTCTGGATGGTTGTTTTTTTTTTTTTTTTTTCTTGCAAACTCATGCAATATGAGTATGAGTAATATGGTTTGAAATGAAAATAAAACATAGAAGCTTAGTTAATACATTCCACTTCCTTAGCGGTGTTTGCAACAAAAACTGAGGCCTGAACTTATTTGGTCATTCTGACGATTGATCAATTATGTATAATGCACTGCACACTTTGGTTTCTTATTTCCTGTTTAGCTTTAAAGTACAATTACAGTGCCTCTCTCTGAAAGTGTTGTAGTCTCTTTTACTGTCATGGCATATTAAAGATGCTTGTGTTTTGGCAGTTGTCACTGCACATTACTTCTTAAGAAGTTATGCAAGTTGGAGATAAAAAGTACAACAGCGTTTGAGGATGGCCTGTTTGCCACAGAAGTAACATTAATGGCAGTTGGTACAACAGCACAGGTAGTACGACACTGCAGGTAGCTATTATGTTGTATTAAATTGAGGTCAGCATTTTTGGGCAGAATGTTTTAGTGTGGTTTTGTTGTAACTTCTTTCCCACCATGGAAAATATTACTTCCTTAGGGGTAAAAGCAATTTTTTCTTAGCAAAAATAAATACCGTTGCTCCAAACCAAATCATTACTTTAAAGTGATATGTTGACTTCTTGGGGTTTTTTGTTGTTGTTGTTTTTGCTTTTTTGTTTTTTTTTTTTTTTTTTTTTTTTTGTTTCAAACTGACAACTGTAAAGCTGCATACTTTTTAAGGGTATATAAATAGCAACATGCTTTAATACGGAAATATAAGTCAGATCTGTCCAATCACTCACTTTGAGAAAAGCAGATGAAGAAAGAGATACTTTATTTAAAAAAACCTGGTTCTGTTCAATAAGTTTTTAACCTTCATATTGCATTATGACAGTCAGTGGCCTTGATCCAACATGCAGTAAACTGGAAGGCTTGTTCAGATTCATACACATCTCCCTCAGCGTTCGTAGAACAGCTTTTTTGCTAAAAAATAAGCGTGTATGTATGTCTGCTGGAGCAGACTTTTCCCCTTGAAGCACAGTGCTTCACAACCCCAGTTCAGTGAGATTATATACGCAATATGTTCCAGAGCCATGCTCAGCATCTGATGTGTCATTTGACTTCAATATGTGCTCATTTTAGATTCTTTGCAAAATGTGCATTTGAATACAAATGAGTCTGAACACAAGCCAACAGAGGGACCTCTTTCTGTCTTAAGCTATTAAATGCCTAAGCATCTTCAATTAAAAATGAACAAACAAACAAAGAACCTGACAATAACTGTCCTGAGCAGTAACAGCCGTGCTTATGTGGTTTCAGTATTTTTTTTCTCATGTGTGTAATTGAACTCTACCAAGGCAAGCCCACAATAAATCACAACAAAACTTCAGCATTAACATCTGTTTGCCCCATGTTATTGAATGGAAGCAGAAAAGTCATTTTTAAACTGGTATCTCTCCCTTTACTGTAAGGAAAGTAAGTGAGCATGCAGCAGCCTTTGTCCATCGTGCTGCTGGTTCAGGTAGGAAACAAAGTGCTGGTGCTGGGACAGTGCTTCCAAAGGTCTGCTCAAACAGACACCCCCATGGACTGTGTATCTGAACCTGAATTGAAGATCAAAGGAAAATGAAGACTGATAATCTTAAAGCACAGCTCCCAGACTGTGAAACAGCACCTTTAGCTGCAACCATGAGAGCACTCTGTAATAAATACTGTTGTGGCACCAGTGTGCGGTAGGTGAAAGCCTCCCACTGCATTTGGCTTGTAGCTGTGGTTTTGGCTTTTACAAACTTGTTCTCTATCCATTTTCATTTTTTAAGATACTCTGAAGGTTTCTATTATAGTGCCATGATATACAGTAATCTATGAGCAGCAACTTGCATGATTTTTGCTAGGAAATAAGAATTTTTGAGGAAATGCACTTTTATGTCAGAAGAGTGATAGGCATTGGTGGCAGCAGACTTTCTCTTCAGCAAAGAAAGGGAGAAGCTTATTTTTAACTTCAAGGCCTGCTGCGCTGTTTAAACCTTCTGTTTGGTCCAAAACCCTGGCAAACTACAGGTAAGTTGCAAAGCATTCAATAATTAGGATTAGGTAATAAAATTGGAATGGCTTATGAGACTTTTGCTGGTCCTGAGCATGGAGACAAATTTCCCTCACAATTTCCTAATGCAAGAAGCTGTTGTGGTGAGCTCCAAACCATTTCATTGATGCTTCAGATCAGAAGCTGTTGTGGAAGGAGCTCTGTGGGGTTGGGTCCTTTCAGAAAAGAAATGTGTAAAGATAATTCTTACAGTAATCACTATGCTGAAGTGACTGGTTAAATGGTGGAAACAGATAAGCTTTTGTTCTGGGAGGTTTGTGATAGGTAATACTCAAATGATTAATGAGTTACTGCAGAATGAGTAGAGCCCTAATGATTAATCTATATGGCATCCATGAACTCCACAAGCATAGCTATTCAGCTGGAGAAAAGATCAGAAGTCAGAACTTTGAAAATCTTAAGCACATAAGAAAAGTTACACTGTTTGTTCTTCCAGAAAGTGTAATACTGTGAAATATCCAATATAGGTTTTGATTGTATAGGATTATTTTTACATATGCATGTGTTTGTATTTATAGACAGAGAAAAAAGTAAAATGATGTGGTATCAGTATTTTTAAAGTGTTTTGCAGATATTCAGGTGTAATTTTGAATATCGAGAATAAGAGAAATGAACACCTAATATTACTTCCAAAATTAAAGTAAATCAGATTGTCGGATACCATGGTGCTCAAAAAACTCAGTCTGCAAGAACTGATGGAGGTTATGGACCTGAAAGCCACAAAATGGGATATGAAAATAAACTTGATTAAGAAGATAATGCTCAAGATGTACAAAGGAAGACTGATTAGCATAGATGAGAACATCCGTGAACAAGCAGAGAAATAAATCTAATGTAGACAGCTGCTCAGATCAGACTGGAACACATTTAAAAGATGAAAGACAACATAAGGAGCAATTTCTCATTTAGACTGGAGAGGAAGGCCTCCAGCTGATGTATTCCTTCTATGAATGGCTTTTGGCCAGTGCATAAAGTTTTGTCCACAAGAAAATGTGGTAGTTGGTTTGCTTTTATCTTGACAGTCTGTAGGAGGACCATGACAGGAATTCCATTATGAGAAAGGGACCCAGAATCATGAATAAAATAAACTTAATCAGCAATTACACTTATAGGCAGAAAAGCTAGTAGAGACCAGGGACAGAACAAAGTTCTGGCTGAGAGCTACGCACGTGTGAAGTAGCACATGTGCATCACAGTAGTTGTGATATATTTATTGATTTTTATTAATTGGTCTTCACCTGAATCAAATGGTGAAAGCATTGCTAGTGTTCAGGTTGCCAGCTGTTTGATAATTATCAAGGCAAGGGCTGAAGAGTAAGTTTCTAGATGATTTGCCATTCTGTGGAAACCTGAAATACATCATCTATGCCCCCAAAGACAAAAACCAGAAGGGTATCAGATACATACGCACATACTCTGAAAGCTAATATGTGTCATACAGATGAAGTTATCTATAATAACTGGTTCTGTTTGTTTTAATTAAGAATACACCGTTAAAGGAAGGGAGTAGAAAGAAGACCTGTATTTGTCACCTGGCTTACTGAGGAAAAGTGATAAGAAATCTTCCTGTTTAGAGAGAAAAGCATGAGAGACAGGAAACCTAATTTCTGTAATGCTTTGTTATCGTCGCTCTTTGTGAGGGTAGTTCAGAATTGACGTTATGATGCGTAGTAGCCTCACCAGCTCCACGTGTCTGGAAGCACACAGAGTTGGGTATTTTCTGCCAGGCACAGGCAGTCACGGATGTTCCTATTTTTGTGCTGACTCCTCTCTAATCACTCAACACGTTTTCAAACAAGATGTAATGATAGGCTGTGTTGCCAAGACAGGAAAATCAACAAAGTATCCAAGGGAATATGAAAAGAAATAGAAACTCAACATGCATTATAGGAAGAGAAACATAACGGACAAAAATCTTTTGATAAAGGTTGTTTCTATAAAGTTGGCAGTGTCCCTGCTATAAGTAAATATGACTGTCTGCCTTCCTTGCTTTATGTTCAGTACGCCCAAAATTGGGAGTACAGGGAGGGAAATACAAGGAAGTCTGTTCTCTTGATATAGCCAGCTGGGTTTTCAGGTCTAATGTGTTCTGAAATTAAAATTAACTCAAATAGTTGGATTCCACCAGGAAATTCAAAATGGAGAATTTCCTTCATAAATATGAATAAGAAGGAGACAACTTTTTGGATGTTCTATACAGTGACTTCCATTAGGAAACAAAAAAAATACCTTTTTCCATGAGTAAAACAATTGTATCTCTGAATTTCATATATTATCTTTTAAAAGACTTAGAAGTCCCAAATTCCAGTTACTGTTTATGAATTGTTTGTAGGTTTGTACTGATATTTTTAATGGTTATCATTGAATCAGCTTACAGGGATCCCTAGGACCAAGTTCCATCAGTTTCGGCACTGTGAATCAGGCATGAAAAGCTGTAAAAACACTTTGATTTAAATGAGTTAGGAAACACCACAGTTTTGCTCTCCTCTCCTCAGCAATAAAAGTCCCAATCCAAAACAAACTGACATAACTAGAGCAAATTTTGTTTCTCATTTCAAAATATTTTGGTTGCAACCACAAATCATGGTGAATTAGTCATAATCTAATTACACTTCTCCTTCTTTCGTTGTAATACTCCTTTTCTATCTCCATTTTGTTTGGGTTGGCTTTTTTTTTTAAAAATTTGTTTTTGATAAATGGTATTATTTAAAATATCTAAAATGCTTACTGGCAAATGTTGGACAAATAAATTCCTGTATAATTAAGGCATTGTAATGACAAAAACAGTAGTTCTACTACTGAATCAAGTGCTCCATTTATCAAGCACACTAGCATAACCTTTGCCAGCTGAAATACGTGACTTTCTGGAAATGGATCACCGGTAATTAGTGAAAGTATATCACTTATGTTTTTAAAACATGTACTGCATCTACATCAGCAAGACTTGCGCTCAGCAGGAGAGTCTGTAACATGACACAGTTGGTGCACAGGATTTGACATCCCAAAGCATAAAGTCAGGGTTTACCTCTGGGTGTGATCTGCTCCGAGTCCTCGGATGAATCTCCTCTTATCAGCTGGAACACTTCATTGTGTGTTCTGAAATGTATCTTCCAGTTTAGCTCCATCTAGATCATGGTTTGTTCCGGAGCTTCATGGTGTGAACCACAGCATGATGGAAGGAGTTCCTTCAAAGGTATGTATCTGATCCTTCAATAATTATAATGTGGATGCACACAAAAGATTTTTTTTGTGGCCTTTGCTTTAAAATATTCTATGATAGTTTATCAACTCAAAAGTGAATTTGTGACTACAACTATATTTTGAAGAAAAAGAAAGAATTATGACCAACAAAACTGACTAGAAGGGCCATAATAAGTCAACATGATAGTTGCTTAATTTTACACAAGCTTTTAAAACTAATGTATTCTGTTTTTTTTTGTGGTTTTTTGTTTTTGTTTTTGTTTGTTTGTTTGTTTGTTTGTTTTTGTATTTTTAATTTATTTATGTATCATAACCAGTAAAACACTGGCACAGGTTGCTGAGAGAGGTGGTGATACCCCATCCCTGGAGAAATTCAAGGTCAGGCTGGATGGGCTCTGAGCACCTGATGGAGCTGTAGGTGTACCTGTACATTGCAGGCGAGCTGGACTAGATGGCCTTTAAGGGTCCCTTCCAGTTCAAACAGTTCTATGATTCTATGATATAACTGATTGAATCTCAGACTTGGAGTTTTCATATAATTATGTAGTTGTATGCTATTCTGGGCACTCAAAAAAAACCCCAACTCAGCAAAATACATTAAAATATTCATGCTAAAATTAGCCAAATTTGACTTCTTAGAACTACCTGAATAAATCAGGTAAATTATGCTTTTCATTGCTTTGTTAATGCAGGAGTAAAACACTCAACATCCTCCCCTGCTGCACAAACTGCAAGAGCCAGTTGTTCACCTTTGAATATTCATTCTTATTTTAAAGTTTATCTGGTTCATTTTACCAAATAAGATTTTTCTCTTATGTTTCCCAGAATGAAAGCAAACTTGCAGTGTGTGCATAAAGTATTTTAGCATGCTAATACATTTTCAGTTCTGCACCTTTGTGGGTTTTTTTGTTTTGGTTTGGTTTTTTTGTCCCCACATCTGGAGTGGGGACACGGACAGGAACACTGCTGAGGTCAGGGCTCACTCTGCTTGCAACCATGAATATCAAGCCAAATGCTGCTCAGATTGACAAACTCCTGTTGGCTTTACTGCAACTTATGTCTGAATCCAATGGATGGAGATCAGGTTTGGTTACTTCTGTAAATATTAAGAGTATGACAGGCATTGATATTTGACCTTGAGTCCATTTGGACTGTTAATGTAGTTATTGCATAATCATGGAAGACAGATGAAAGCTGATCAGGTGATCACATAATGACTTTTTTGTCATTATTCTGCAATTTGCAATGTCAAAATTCTGCAATGTGCAGAATTGCAAAGCCTGTTTCAGAAGCTAGAGAGCCCCTTAATTCTTGGACTTAAATCCTAAAAATCTTTTAAAATATTTGTTTAGCATATACATTGCAAATACCACATGGTATCTATGAAGCTGGTAATACCCACTATCACCACAGCAGTATTATTAGAAAACAACACTACTCTTTAGCAATGCTGTTAAGAGTAAACTCAAGTAAATATTTTACATTGCTAATGGTGCCATACCTCTTTCCACTAAATAGCTGCAGGAGGGAACAAGAGTGACCTTCTGTACCAACATTCCTGTTGTGATTTTTAATGTGTGTTTTAGCTTAGGTACACAATATTGAGATACTTGTCATCATCTGATGGTAATAAAATAAAATGGACACATGCATAAGAGTTTTATAGTGTAGAACATGAGTGCCTGATTGATCCCAATGCCTGGGTAAGGACCCATCAGCACTGGGACGCTAAGTTATGAGGCTTCTGGAGATCTTACAGGTAAGGGAGACTAACGAACTGAAATACTTAAAGTCAAATACCGCCTACCCAAAAGTGAGATTTATAGGGGCATTCACTGTGTTTGCTTCTTAATTCTTGATCTTGTGCTTCACTTCCCTATCTAAATTGATTTTTAAGATGTCGTGTTAAAATGTTTTCATTCTGCCAAGTGTAAAGGAAATATTTGTTAGATTAATTTGTGTAAGTGCTTAATATGCTTGCTGCAGCTTGAAACAAGAAAACTAACTGGCTAAAATTGCACCACCTAGAATATACCTATATCTTGTTATGCAAAGTCACCCTCAGGTAATGCCTATGCCCATATAAAATAGTGAAAGTAAGGCAAAAAGGAAAAGAGTATATAAAATAGCAACAGCATATGATAGCAATTATGTTACAGCCAAAAATAATACTTCTTGGCATGTTATGTTTAAACTGTGTTCCGTTAACGTTACTTAGATATAGGCAGTTTTCAATGTACACTTAGAAATATTTCTGTTTGAGAACTATTAGGAAAATATTTTGAAATTACAATGTTTGAGCATGTGGAATGAGTTATCTCCCACAATTATGTGAACTACTGTATTGCAGAGCCACATTAGCTTCCCTGTAACTAATGAACCGTGTCATTAATTACAGACATCCAAAAAAAAAAAAAAAAAAAAAAAATACTCCAAGACAAGCCAAATATTTACTATAAAAAAGGGTCAAGAACTACAAAGTAGCTGTTTCATTCTAAACCAATTGTGTTTTAATTTTCAGCTTCTTTCTCAAATTTAATTTGAAGGAGATTAACTCGATGATTTCATATGTCAAATTTGACAGCTGTAGGTA
This sequence comes from Centrocercus urophasianus, assembly GCF_019232065.1. Lineage (NCBI taxonomy): Eukaryota > Metazoa > Chordata > Aves > Galliformes > Phasianidae > Centrocercus > Centrocercus urophasianus. The sequence continues at coordinate 12,079,427 of NW_024884778.1, read as the reverse complement.
TGCCCCGAATGAGATTTCTATTGGAGCTTGGATCATAGAGAGATTTTCAGTAAAAGGGTTAACTGCTTTAAGGATGTGTTTATTAAACTCACGTGGCTTGTTCTAGGGGTAGGTTTCTCCTGGATATGGCTAAGAAACACATTTTTGCAGGTTCCCCTTTGATTGTCCCGCTAGCAAAACTGCCTTCTGCTTTCCGTCATGTCCTCAGAGCAGTAAGTGGCTGCAGTCCATCAACTCAGAGATGCTCTGTGATCAGAGGCAGGACCGGAGGTTGCCCCAAGGGTTGCCAGCCAGAGTGTTACAAGAGTCAGAGTGTTACAAGAGATGCCCCACACTACCTTTACTCCTTCTCAGAGCTGGACTGAGTGGGATCTGTTGAGTGCTGCCAACATTCTGACATCTGTGTAAGGGTGTTCCTGAGCTTTCTCTAGGAACCAACATCCCACAAGATTCTTTAGAGTTGAAAATCAATGTTGTAGTGTTAAGATACAGCAAATGTAATGCAGGTCCTGGAAATTCACATTCATCTGCTGCTGCTGTGTTTGATTTAAGGTGCTGAGATAGATAATACCATGAAAGCTCTCACTGGTGCATTAGAGATGTCTTGGTGCTGACTGATGCAGTTGTTTAAAAGCCATACTAGCCAGTCGGCCTTCAGGAAACATAAAACATGTTTCCTTTCTTCTTTATTTCAGCAGTCTCTTTGCTCCCTTACTGCATCCTGGCCCAGAGGCATAGTGGGCCAAATGATTGTCCTTTGCTCATTAACGTTTCTGTGGAGGACAATCTAGCTGTAAGGCAGCTTCACCCATCACTCCCTCCTGTAGGAAGGACAAGGACTGTCCCTGCTGAGGGCACTGCATGCCTGTGTTGCATGAAATACACATTATTCTCAGGGCCAAAATTTCTTCATTGCTACCATCCAAATACGTTGCTTGTATGTTTTGTATTCTGCCTCAGGTTATTTTTGCTTGATTTGGGAAGCTATATAATTTTCTTCTTGCAAGGTGCAGTTCTGAAAATGTAATAGCACTTTGTTCTGTAAATTGATTATACTGGCCTGTGTATACATGGCATGTGAAACAGCTCCAAGTTGCACTGTTGAATATTTTATATTTTTCTGATTTTTCTGATTTGAACCTCATAATTTCCGAAAGTGAACCATAAGGGCAGGCAGATACACTGACAGTATAGATACTAAGAAAGAACTTTCCCCAGTGAAACAACCACATAAAAGTTCCTCAAGCATCCACTCCTGTTTGTAGCTTAAGTGTTTGGGATAGTGAAGATAACAGCACTAGATAAGTAGTTTATCTAAATGTATTGCCAAGGACAAAGGCAGGCAACATGTTAAAGTATTGCTGCTATCAGGAAGCCAGAAAGTACCATGGTTCAACAAGATTCTGTATTCTTTTCAGTTAGTTTCAGTTGTGTTCATCATGATTTTGGCAAAATTGAAAAGAAGAGGAATTGAGGGGAAGCAAGCAGCTCAAGTAGGCTTTGGTGGAATGTGGGGAATTTGCTAAAAGTCATATTAAAATCAATAAGACTATTCAATGTATTTCTTGGAGAAGGAAATTGTGTTTAAGGAAAGAATAGTTCAGCAGTTAAAAAAAAATTGAGCAATATGAAAATAACAAATTATTTCATCAAGGATTGCAGGAGGGTGTACAAACTTCAAAGTGACAAATTTTTCAGCTAAATGATGCTTTTGCAATGAAATCCTGGCTCCACTCAAATCAGTGGCAAAATTCCCATCCACTTCAATGGAGCTAGGATTTCATGTATATCATTCTTGCTTTATATCTGTATCACAGCTATCTGGCAGGCTATTGTCTGAACAAGTCAGCTTTCTATTCACATCTGTCAGGGTTACTGTCTCTTTTCTGACAAAAAAAAAGAAAAAAAGTGAAAAAGTGTTGTACATACTTCTAGTGTTGTATCATTTAATTCATTGCTTAACAAGAAAAGAATTGTCTGCTGAATCTAGTAGGAGGACAGAAGCACAAGCCAAAAGGCTAACTGCTGTCTGTGTGCAATTTTTAATTTCAAGGCTTTTAGAAAGCTCTTATTCTCAGCTCTAAATGTAATAAGTTTCAGATACGGGTGTCACGGGATTTAAATTGGGGCAGAATTACTTCAGTGCTGTCTCCTCTTAAAAATGCTTCCTGAACGTGGAAAAGTATAGCATGGGCAGGAAGGAAAGTGATTTTCATCAAACAAATCTGTCATGCAATGAGACTAACTCATCAAACAAACCTTGGCATCAGTGCCTCTGAATATAAGCATTAGCCTAGAAAAATGAGAGAGATTAATGAAAATTCAAACTGGGAGAATGAAATTAAGAGATAAACCACTACTTTGCAGATGAGTGATTTGTTTTAAAGCCTAAATACACAGAGCTATACACAGAGCTTGTCAAAATGCACAAAGTACCCTGGTAAGTGAGAAATGACTTAGAGAAGGTAATAAATGTGAATGAGGGACTTTGTGTTCCCCCAGTGCACTGTTTGTACACTACAAAAGCTTTAAAAGAGTTGTAATCTTATACTCACTGTTGCTTATCTTGAGGAAAGTACATGCAGTCTGCAAAGTGGCTATTGCTATTCTGTTTTTAAAGCCCATTGGAGAGAACATGGATGCTACAAACCAAAATGTTTCATATCCATAAGGAGGGAGGCAGGGGGGGTTGGGTGCCCAGAAAAGTAAAGGAACTTTCAGACAAGTGAAAATCCTGTAGGCAAAGAGTAGAAAAGAAGAAATACATCACCTGACTTGATTTTTATGGATGTTATCAGTTTGGATAAAAACAATGCCCCTGGTATATAAAATATACAATGTAGTACATGTATATACAGTCTAAAGACAAAGGAATATGCCAGTAGTGAACTGAATCTCAGATAAGCAAGTGATAATCACAGTATTGATCTCCAGAAAGATTTCAGCTTCAGGCTGTATACGGAGTGAAAGTACAGTTTTGGATACAGCTGGTAAATAAGAGTATGTGCATAGTTTTCCTTCTTACTCACTTTCTAGTCTCTTAACTCCTCTTGTCACTATTATTCCAATCAAACAAGCATGCTGTGTCACTAACTAGACACATGATCTGATCAAATATAGAAAGTTATAATTTAAAACAAAGATGTCTATAAATTCTGAGTTTGATCATTGTTAAATCATCAAATCTTGCACAGTTGATGGTATATAACATAAGCAGTCCTTTCTTCCTGGTGCAGAGTGTGAGCATAATATTTGGTACACAAGTGCTGTTGGAAATGCTTTGAGTACATCATTAATGTTCAGTACTGCAGTGGTCATTTCTGAAAGCTGTATCAGGAAACATTTCTGCCAGCACACACTTGGGAAGTACAAGCAGCAGGGTTGATGAGCCTGGGATCAGTGCCAGGTTAATGGATCTACATGGCTTTTGTATCAGCCAGCTTGTATCCTACAAGCTTGGAAAAAAGTTGAGGGTGAATGCATCCCTCCATGTAAGATGTACTTGAACAGGGCCAAGACACCAAGGCAAACATCATAATTACTGGTGGAAAACCATCTTAGCTCTCTTCTCTTTTCAGCTGGCTAGTGGAAGAGAAAAACATATCCTTTCTGGGCAGAGAAATTAATCCTGTATTTCCCTTCTCCAATTACTTAGGGGTTCTTTCTCCTGATTTCATTGTATTTTTCCAAGAGATGCTGAATAATGTTTTACTCATTGCAACTAAGGATTTATTTACTAATAATGAGAACCCAAGGCGCAGGAAAAAAAAAAAATAAAAAATGGGAAAGGAAAGATTTAAGGAATGAGGCAGGGGTCAGGGAAAATAGAGTTGTCCTTACCAAGGAAGAGGTGACATTGTAGCAATCTAATTGATGCGTTTCCTCACGTGCAGACTGATATAACAGACCTAGACAAGCTCCTCTCACTGGCAAAAGCACAAGCACACCTGAGGAAATTAAGATAGGAACTTATCGTCAAACTAGTGTGTTTCTTCCATTTCAGTATGCCTGATAAACTGAACTTGAGGATCAGGGAGAGCCATCCTCTGCTGCCTGTACTTTGCCCTGGCTTCCTGCACTGGATCTCATGAAATGCTGTTAAACTTCCCCAAATTCCATCCAGATGTGAGCCCTGTAGAGAAAAGGGATGGCCACATCTTAAGGCACTTGCTTGTAGCAAATCTGAAGAATAGGAAAATACTTGAATTTTAGGATGAAAATATTAAAGACACTCTGAAATACTGAGAATTTAAATAAATTTAAGATGAATTCAGAAAGCTGAAAGAACGCTGGTTTATTGGATCTGGATTTCCTTTAATTCTGGGATCAGACAAAGATTAATGACACTGTTTGGTGAAGAGGAAGTCAAGTTTGATTTTCCGCAGTCATCTGGTAACAAAGCACTGTGTAGGATGTCAAAGGGACCTAGAGCTCCAGCATAAGCAAAAATAATCTTGAAAATGGTAGGGAATCTTAAAGGATACAAATGGGTACTATGATTTCTGATACTGAGTACATCTTGTACTACTTTATGAAGTCAATTATCTACATTTCTGTCTCTTCTCAGACGTGCCTGAAAAGAACTGTTGAGTCTGTATTTTGAACAAGGATCACAAGGTATTCATTAGGTAGAGTGAGGCTAGGATTAGCCAGGTTCTGAGACACAGGTCAGCAGGCAGATGACAAGTCCCTTTTCCCAAGGGGACAGCAGAGTACCTGTGTGAAGGATACCTGCCAGGAGTAAGAAAGGAATAGGCATCACTGTAGCCAATATAAACCCACTGGAGACTATCTAGTGGCACAGCCTCATGAGAGTTATTCCTAGTCTGACATCTCTGAATTTACTGAATATGATTAAATTTATAAAAGGAAGCATATACTTTCCTGCCTCACTGGCTGAATAAGGGCCAGAGTATCTGAGGCAGTAAGTTATGAGAGAAAAGCTGACTATTTTTATCTTTTTATTATAACTACTTATACACACCATTTGTTAACCCCTGCAATTAACTACAGATAAGAATTAAAAAGAAGTCATACCTACCAGAAGAAAATATTTCTCCTTCTTACTCTAAGTATTAAAGCTTTCTGGCAAGGAATTCCAGCCTTCTGCTGTTCCAGCAGATTGTTTGAAACTGAGGAGCGACATTAGCATTTGTGGAGCAAGGAACAAGAGGAGCTGAGAGCGTGGAAAATCACTGGGGAGGCCTTTTTTTTTTTTTTTGAGACATTTAAAAATGAAATGAATGAAGCTTTTAGAATCGTAGTGTGGAAGATCAAAACTCAGTGGAAAGATAAATAAAACAGATTGCCTAGGTGTCATTTTTGAGTAGTAAAGTTCTGTCGTTATCCGGTGCTTGCTGGAAGATTTGGCTGAGTTGTTCCCAGGTAAATAACTCTATACTTGTTCCCACAGCAGGCTCCAAGGAAGAAGTAAGAGGAAAAGGAGGTAAACAAAAGCTTATAGAGGCCATAACTCACTAACAGAAGCAGTTCAGTTTCTGGGGTGAGTGAGAAGTGGAGAGTAGCAATTAAAGGGTGCAATTGGGCTTTGATCACCTATGTATCTGTAATAGCAGGAGTCAAAAGAGGCCAACTTTGATGAATATGGAACATATTTTTTTTATTTTTCCATCTTAGCAGAGAAGGGAAAGCAAGCTAAAGTACACGCTTAATATACCTAAGTGTAGAAGGAGTCAGTTTGTTGAGAGCCTCTGGGGTCAATCAGGTTGATGCAGCTCACAGGGTCCTAAGTGAAAGCCAACGACCAGGCTTCTGCAGCTGCTGCTGGTCCACCAGGAGATGGTGGGCTTTGAAAGTGAAGTTTCATTTGAAGACAGTGAAGATGTTCAGACACATCAGCTTAATTGATGTACATTTCTAAAATAATCATTTAGAAGTTCGGGTTTTCCTTATAACCATGTGGACATGGACACTGTTCATTACAGTTATATATCTAAGAGCAAGGAGTAAAGCTTCGCCCTGCTATTTAGCTGCATCTGCTGTGTCTTGCCATATCCTGTTGATGCATCTGAGCCAACAATGAGGGAGCTTTGTTTTCACCTTAAGCATGTGTTTTCTCCTTTCAGTACTTAAGACCACCTTTTGACTTGGGTTTGAATTTCTGGCGCTGTTGACATTGGTGGAAATTTTGGCAGAGATTTCAGTAGAGCAAGCATTTAGTTCCAGGTGTTTTGCTCAATAAAACATATAAAATTACAAACTACAAGCCTTTCCACCTCAACTTTTCAGTCATCCTGCGTATCATTAAGTGATAAACACAAAAATCTTAAGGAAACAAATGGCATCTTAAAAAAGGATTCTACGTGAATTATTAAAATACCTGTAAAATATGTGATAGGTACACATATGCACACACATATATAAGTTGTCAATGGGATCAAAGCTTTTCTCCAGCACTTTAATAAGTGGCGTGCACCCTCACATATCTGGTAGAATCAAAACTTGTACATGCACGTGCAGGTATTTTTTCATATTACTGGCAAAGAGCCACATAGTAGAGCCATACACCTTCATTTTTTAATAAATCAATGTTTTCTCAGGTGTTCATTTATCTCTGTGAAGAAGTTTCTCGGACCTGTAAGCTCAAGTTTACTTGCTAGTAGAAAGAAGTGTTTTGCTGCAAATAAGTCCTTAGTCTATGTTAGATGTGAGAATAGAACCATAGAATTGTATGTTATTTTATATCTATACTTTTTATATATTGATATAGTCTTTGCAAACGTAGAGATTATGCACACAGAATAGTAAAAATTGGCATTTGGAAGGACTAGCAAAAGATATGGTAAGTTTTCTGCCATTCTGATTTTTACTGCTAAGGAAGGTTAGCTTTCTAAAAGATAAATTTATGTTTCCAAGATCCTGGCCTAGAAACGTGTACCACTTTCCATTTCACCATGTGTGAAATGTATGAGCAGTGTTATAAAATATAAAGGAAATTATTGTAATTTCAATAATGAAGCAGAACTAAGTTGTTGCTGTAGGTGTATATTACTGTAAATGAGATTGATAGAAACCCTTTTCTCAAGTGTAACAGTCTTCTTAATTCACTGCTAAATTTTAAAATTACAGAGTGGATTGATGGGAGAATTTTTCAGGATTTCAAAGAGTTCTGAGTTTATGATGAATACATTTCTGGCAATTTAGGAAGTGATTCCATTCTCGCCCCATTACAATCGTGATTTTGCTAAAGGAAACATCATCAGATCCTATTTCTCTTAATACTTCACATTTTGACAACAGTACAATCTAGAAGTCAAATTACTGTTTTTCCATTGTCTGAGGGGCATTTGTTTTTCTGCAGTTGTCTACTTTAAGTGTTCATTTCTTCTTATTTGCAGTCTGTAGAGTTTTTTTATTGCCTCTGACAGGGACAGGGCTCTGGTCTCCCATTTGTGCACTTAGTTAATTCAAAGATCTGGGTCCTGTTATCTACAGAGGAAGTCACTTTCTTATCCATTAGTCAGTTTGTGCTAAAGATCAGAAGTTTGAGGGATTTGTTGATGATTCTAATCTCACAACATTTTTCTTTATTTACTGTATTTGGAAATCTGAAAAACTTGTTTTCAGTGTCAACATCCAAGTACTTCCCACAAATAAAATAGCTGTAGCTGCTTAAAATAGTTTCAGTAACTTCCCCACACAATGTCAGATGGTTTCCTGGTATTAAACTGTTTTTATTTTACATTGTTGTATTATGCTGCCACTTGGTTTTCTTAGTTTCATAATACCACTGATGAAACATATAAGGTTGTAAAGGGAATATATATTTAAAGAATACTAACACTTTTTAAATTCTGCTTGCTTTTACAGGTACTCTGTGCTGTTTTCACATCTTATCAGGATGAAAACTCCTATTTGTTCTGTCCTTAGCAAGAGAAAGCAAGAAAAACATAGATTACTTAAGGCTGTATTTTTCCAAGTATTAAAATGATAACATCTTTCAGAGTCCTCTGTTACTGAAGGATGTATGACAGGAGCAGGGAAGAAAGAGAGTGAGCAAGAATATTCACATACCCAGCATAGCCCAGCATTCTGCAGACAGGTTAATATCCCACTCGATCACTACATGAAGCAGTAAGAGCCACCAGAAATATTTTCAGGAAACACTGGAACTCCCCAGCATCAGCTAATATGGTCATGCAACTCAGTGGGTCATAAAGGCCTTGCAGCCTCCTGCTGCTGGGGCAACTTGAGATCCTGTGTAGGTTTGAGGGCTACTCCAGCAGCTCTGCAAGTGAAATCTCAGTCAGAATATGTGATTGCTCTGAATCTGCTGTTTAAAATCTTCCATTTTAAATAACAGTAGTCTCAAAACCGTAGTCATGCACTAAGGAGAATCTCAGCACAGCAGAGACATTGCCATGACATTCAGCCAGGGATGTCTAAGACCACCTGGTCACATTGCCGTGCTTACTGCCCATCATGAAAGGTAGGAGCCATCACACTTCTCAGAGCTGTCCTTCAGTGGCAGCCATCTTTTCTCCTTTTCCTTCTGTTTTACACTTATTTTTCTATTATATTTTTATGCCTCGATTCATTTATTCAGTGGGTGCATTAGATAGTTCATTCTCAAATTCCTGACATGAATTACTTTGCTCAAAGCATATTTTTCTCTTAGTACAGTCTTTAAATAAAGTTAGGTAAATACTGCCTGAGAAAGGGTTTGAATACCACTGTTGGTTTATTTTGGTATTTTTAACCAATTTGTTTTCTTTCTTGAAACCTTCATAAATGGAAGTTTAGATGAGTGTTGTTTGTGAGTAGAGAGAAAGAAAGAATAACGGCTACATATCTATACGCATAATATTTGCACTGAAATTCTGTGCCAATCTTGGGCAAAGTATATTAATTAGCTGCTCTACTCTGATAAGAGAGTTATAACGTAGGGCTAAGTTGGACAGAAATTATCACATAATTAGTCTGAAACACTGACAATTGCCAATGTCTTTTCCGCAATCCTTAAGGTTATGTTAGTTACATGGAGTTAACAGAGAATAATTTTGGATAAATATATTGGTAAAAAAGGCTAAATTTGACTAGGAAGCTGTATGCTACCCAGGAAAGAGGCTATGACTGTTATCAAAGCAAGGCCTAGTTTCAGTATTTTGTGAATTCTGATACACAAAAGCTTAATTTGTACAGAAGAATTTGCATACAATCTTTAAACTTCTGCTTAATTTTTCTTTCAAGAAAAGATCATCTATTTGGGCTTTTCAGTTAGTGCCTTTCTAACATGCTTTATTCTCTCACTGATGTGTGTCCCTTCTCAGTAAAAACCACAAAGCAAACAGAGTAGATTTCAAAATGCATGTCCTCCTAAGCACTTTCCTAGTAATTTTGCTGAGCTTAAATGTCTTCACTGTGTGTGAGAAAGTAAATATACATGTAACAAAAAGTTCTTCCTTCTCTGGGCAAGAATGTTATATAACAGAGGAAATATTATTCTTGGCATGATAATTAAAAAGAAATAATGTATCTGAATAGTACTAGCCCACAGTATGTGGAGCTTACAGCTGGCAAGCCATATAACTTTATTCTATGATGATCTTTTTCCTCCTAGGAGCTAGGAGTTATATGGGTGATACGTTAGGAGCCTTTGGCTTTTGTTAGTTTTTGTAGTAACGGTAAAATAACTGAAACCATAAAATTTTATTTTACATACTAATTTTACAGAAGTCATTTTCTTCTCATTTCAACTGTACAGTGTTGAATGAATTCCATACATACTGAATCCAGGACTGCTTCATTTCATAATGTTCCTATGGGATTTCTTTGAACAGCCCCGTAATATTAGAGGTTTTATACTTATGGGTTCTGCCTTTCCTCCTCCTACTTTCTCATTCTTGTGCTGAGCTAAGGCTCCTGCAGTCTAGGCTCCTGCTCTCCTCCCAACTTATCTCCAGACAGTGTGACCCTGCCCTGAGATATGATTCTGAAGCATCTACTACTTTTAGGGGTAATTTGTACTTTTATTAAAGGTCCATAGGCAACTACCCCTGTGGCACTCTGCTGGTCAGGCACAGTGTCTTGGGGACGATATGAAGCTCTGAAACCAAATGCTACTTTTTTTCTTTTTCCTGGAATACCATGATCTCAACATCAAATGGCAGGTAAGCACCAATATTTTGCTTTACACAGCTATACTCTTTGAGTGTACAGTCAGTACTGAGGACCTTATGCCGGGGGATCTGTTGAGAACATAGTATCATGGAATCACAGAATCATTAAGGTTAGGCAGACCAATATGGTCATCTAGTCCAACCAGCAGCCCATGCCTGTGAGTGCTCTAGACTATGTCGCTCAATGCAATATCTACTCTTTTCTTCAACACCTCCAGGGTTGGTAACTCCACCACTTCCCTTTCAGCCTGTCCCAGTGCCTCACCCTCTTTCTTGGAAGAAATTTTTTCTAATATCTAACCTGAACCTTCCCTGCACAACTTAAGACCGTTAATTCTTGTCCTATTGCTATTCACCTGGGAAAAGAGGCCGACTCCCACCTTGCCACAACCTCCTTTCAGGCATCAGTAGAGTGATAAGATCTTCCCTGAGCCTACTCCAGACTGATCAATGCCAGTTCCTTCTGTTCCTCCTCTTAAGACTTGTGCTCCAGACCCTTCAACTTTATTGCCCTTCTCCAGGTGCTGTCCAGGCCTTCACTGTCTTTCCTACCCATGCCATTCTATGATCTTTATAGTGGGGGGCCCCAAGCTGAACACAGTACTTGAGGTACAAGCTCACCAGTGCAGACTATAGAGAGACAATCACCTCCCTAGTCGTGCAATGAGAGAAAGAGCCAAGGATGTTCTGGGATTTGTCTTTTTTCCCTGTATCATGTTCTCACGTCACCTCAGTGTAGGTGTAGTGACAGTATCCCACCAACATCCAACAGAAAGGGGAGGAAAAAAACATCAAACCCATTAATTTCAGTTCTTGAACTGTCTATCAGATGCTATATACCATCTGTGGCTGTATGCTTACTTGTTGGTAAGTCATGGGAAATAATGGCTTTTTAGTGGCTTTCAGGCCAACTGTCCCTCGCGTGCTTCTAAGAAAGTGTCAAGGGAGACTGAGGGCTGTACTTGCCATCACAGCAGGGAACTGTATCTGCTGCCTGTTAGGAAGGCAGGGGCTGTTCCTGCATTATATTGTCATTATCTCTTCCTCCAACACACTTTATTGTGACAACTCTCCAAAAGAGGAAGGCTGATATTAAGCCTTCCTGATGGGATAAAAATCTCAATCCATACCTCATGATAAGGGTATTCCTGTGTGCATTTGCTGGTAAAGGCACCAGTAGTCGTTTTGAGATTGCAGTGTGTTTGAGAGGATTTGCTTTTGGCATCATGTCGGCCAGAGCCCTTGGAGCCCAGTCATGCACTCAAGAACACATTGGGAAACCACAAGATGCAGCTGTGCTGTGTGGCAGTAATCTGCAGGGAGCCCGGATAGCTGTAATGTTACATTGCTGCTTGTTCTGTGTCTAGCTTCACATTAACTCTTCAATTTGCTTACTTTGGCTTTCCTGACTGTGAAATACTTGCACGTGGGATCACACTGACACAGGAGAAAGCCAGCTGTCATGGCCGGCTCCTCTGAGTGCCAGTGCTGCTCCCATGAGCTGTGGACCTGCTTGGGGTGAATGCCACCACCCTGCTCACAGCTCACACTGGGCCTCGTGGTAATGCGTGAGGGATTTTCACCCAAGTAAAATTTACTATTAAAATTGCAAGGACTGCTTTTAACTGTTATCAAATGCTAAACAGTTTTGAAAGGAGCTTTCTGTCTACCACTCCTGCCTTTGCTTTGCCAGCCCCACTAAGTATAGGGCAGATGGCTTTTTAACCCCTTTTTACAGTTTTCTGCTCTCAGATCTCCTAATCCAGAAGTTTTACCATTTTCACCAGGCTTGGGATATTCTATTCCCATTTTCTCTAGTGCTTCTCTACTTTGATCATTTAGATTTAAAGAGACTGGTTCAAAAACATAGATGCTGGAGCATCCCAAACCTCTCTTGGGGAAGGGATTGCTGTATCCTCTCCCCACAAATCAGGTCAGTGCTCTCAGAACTGAAGCCCTGTTTCCTCCCCCATACACAGCACTGTCACAAAACACAGTCTCTCAGGACCAAGAGATGCAAAATGCTTTCACAGACCTGAGAACTGAGATCCCCATGAATTTATGGGCAGGGAGGAAATTTTGAGTATTTTTTGCTAAGTATTGTCTTTGTTAGTATTTGCTGATGTTTTTATTGAATCATATCTGCTTTAAATACATGATATTTCTTTCTGGTTGCAGCTAGTAGAAACAGACAAAACAGTGTTTGGAAAAATAGACTGTTATTTGAAATGCATTTCTCATTAATGGCTAAATCAAAAGTAAATAAAATTTTAAAAAGGAGACCAACATGTATCTTTCCATACTGAATCCAGCAAACCCCAGATTTACACTGTCTGTGACTTTAAAATTAGAGTGAAGATACAGGCAAACAATAATGAAATATTAGCAACAGAAAAAAAAAAAAAAAGAGAGAGAGACGCTGTCTGACTAAGAATACAGATGCCATCCTATCTAATTTGCACTATCAACTTGACTCATAAAATAAGAACTGGTCTTGGAGCTAGGTAAACTGCAGAAATAGATGCAGCTTAGGAAAAAAAAAATAAATCAGAGAAGCTATGTAGCTACATACACTAGAAAATATTTGGCTTGGCTGGAGTGCCAGTTTAATGTTTAAGCAGTTCTTGCTTTTTTCAAGGTGGTTTATGCATCATTAATAAGGACTGAACTATAGTTAACTCAGTCACACAGTAGTTGCTCCCAGGATCTCAGGATCTTGAGCGACAGTAACTGAGTGAGTCATAATAAATATACGATATTTATAATTCATACTTAAAATGAATAATGCTGCATTGCCAAATCTCAACTAGCTATGGTCACTTATTTGGTCTAAGGATTATCTTCACCCTGGACCCTGAGCATTTGAACCTGGCAGATTTCTTAGCAGAGATAAAGCATTGCATAAATAGGACTCACCCACCCCCAGGACCAGCTCTGCACTGGCACCCCAGTCCTCACTGCAGCACCTCCAAGACTTCTGATCCACATGAAACCAGCTGACTCAGACTCCTGGCTACATCAGCATCCCCCACTGTGTCCTTAGCCCATAGGGGCTCTCAGCACTGCTGTGGTGGGGACAAATTCACAGGTTGCTCTTGTGGGGCATCTTGTTAGTCTTTGCATTGCCCTGCATCCCAGCAAGGTTTTGAATTTAGCCTAGTGAATTGGTTTGGGAAGTATTGGTATATCCACGTCAGGTTAGCCCCAGCTCCTGGCAGGGATGCCTTCTTTGTACTTTTCGCAATATTGGGTGGGATTTTTGTCAGTTTTATTCCTGATCTTCTGCCTATTCCTTATGGAAATCCAGTTAAGGACAAAATAACAATTTGCAATTATTCTTTTATTACCAGAGAAAGAAGTACTTTGGCTCGTGAATTAACCTGTTGGGTTGATTACCAGACAGGTGGCTATCATCCTTGTCATCAGTGCCTTTTTGGTAGGGATGATAGTGCTATGGCAAGGGTAGATGAGCCTGCTCAGGTGATGCATAGATAAATTCATAGTCCTCTGGAGGGCATTATGCTATTTTTGGATATGGCCCAACCTGTTGGTACTCACAGAGCAGTGAGTAAGAAGGCTTGCATATGAAAGATGTGTGTAAAAAGATATTTGAAGTTCATGGCATAGCATAGGGAAGACAAAAGGTTTTGTCATGTAAATAGACACTTGAATAAGGAATAAAAAATGGCTTCTATAAATAATGTAAAACCAATCCAACAGTAAATATTTTACTCCAAATAATGCAGATGACTTAAGACTGATAAAAAATAAAAACAATGACAAAACAAAACAAAACACACTTTAAAAAGGCCTTTCTAAAATTCTGTAATTTGATTTAATACTAAATGATGTTCCTGCAAAGAGAAGGATTTAAACAGGCTCAGCTCAGATAATATCTTCCAGAGAGTTATGCAAGGGAACTATAAATAGTTTTTCTGAATACAGAAAAACTGAGCATATTTTTTACATAAGATCTTTTCCTCAAGCATAAATAATCTTGGTCTGTTTTTTGTGGGTATTTTTTGTTTTTGTCTTTTTTTTTTTTTTTTTTTTTTTTTGAGATTAATTCTATATCAGTACCAGACCAGTGGCTAGAATTTCTTTTTGCAAAGGAAATCCTGTAAATGCTATTTCTCTTAAGCCAAATGTTCATCACTTTCACTGAAAACTTCAGCGTAGCAATTGTCTTTCAAATGCAAATGTCTTCCAAAACCTTAAACAAAGTCCACATTACATAATATATTAAAAAAAAAATGCTATGTCTACTTTGTGTGTAAATATTTTACAATTAAGTCCCCTCCTCGAAGACTGAACCTAAATCCAATTGAATTAAATGGAAGTTAGGATTCTAAGGTTTTGCGTTTTTTTTTAATTATTAATTTTAATATGTTTCTTAATTATTTTAAAATTTCTTCAATTTTTTTCTCTAAAATACATATTTATAGATATGCAAGTGATCATATTCCTCAAAGAACATGATGTGTGAAAACCTATCCACTAAAATTCTGTTAAAAGTAAGTAAAAAACACATTTCCAGTGTGTATAATATATAAGAACATATTACAGTACTTTCAGAAGATGATTTTAAATCAGCACTAAACTATAATCTACACATAAAAATAAAAATATATATAAATATTAATTCTGTTTGCTCTACATATTTCCAATTTGCTTAAGTATGCTAAGCTTAATATAAAGAGTTTTAGGATATTCTTTGCCTTTTCCTATGACAAGTAACATAAAAAATAAAAGATTTCCCCATATAACAGTAGCTGCTGGTGTCCTGTGTCAGGGTATTAACCTTTTTAACCTTGTCAGTTGAGAGAGGCCAGGAAATATAGACTAGTCTTTTACTGCTCTTCTGTGTGTCACAACTTTATTACACATCACGTTTTTACTCTTCTGAAGTGTCTTTAGTACTAAAAAAAAAATAGTCTTGTAAAGAGAAGGCAGTGTTACATGGCTGAGAAGGTATGTAGACAGAATACCATATATTTTATCAAAGCAATGTCCTTCATCCAAAGTGCATTATTGTTGCTCTGTAAAATCTTAACATCAAAGAAAGTCTCAAGGCTCTGTTTCATATTTTGTAAAGGTGATCTCTGAGCATTTCTAGTGGAATTATTCAAGAGTTGGCTCTATATCATTTTGTTGATGACAGGAAAACTGTCTCATACCTTTAGTGGTGTCTATACAAAATTGGCTTGTCTTTTAAGTTAGTATAAAACTTTATGCAGTTGATTAGCAATAAATATTTCAGTTGCTACTAAAGAAATATCGGTTCATATAGGCAGTAATGCATACAATACTGTTCTTTTCTAAGAGAGCTTGTGTACCTCCTCCATTTAGAAGAATAATGAGAATTGTACAAGCACTTAAGATCTCTTCCATTAAGATGGCATCATATTACAAGGAGAATCAAAGACACTCTTTAATTAATGGAAAAACATTGCTATACCATTTAATTATAAATTTAAAAAGATTTGCACATCCAGATAATGGCCCCTGGTGAAAGGAATGTGATGTTCCAGTAAGTATCATTTTGATAAACACGTAGCCATTTTGGGCTTTGCAAGACAAGCTGCATCTGATTCTCTTCTCTTCTGGGATCCTATGCAGTATCTTCGCTTCTTGCTCCTCACCCTTATGTCTATTTCCTCCAGATTGTCACCCATAATTTGCCATTCATGTTTTTATGAAAGGTTCACTTCCAACCACAACTTCTAGCAACCAAGATAGCAAGTGTGTAAAATGGGTTGAAGTGTCCTCAAATCATAGGTTACCCTCCTGCCAGTGGCAGGCACATTGCAGGAACATGAGCTGTTTCTCCTGTGTCTGTTCTTGGAGCCATGAACATGCAAAATCTGATGTGAAGTTTATGCCCTTTAGGGAGGAATCCGCCCAGCCCTGAAGGGCAGCAGATGGATTCCCATCATATTCCAGTTCACAGCACAGCCACTACTACCTTGAATGCTTCCAAGTTCTTGCTTTTCTCCTTTTGCATCTGTGTTTCATTTGGTTCGTGCTTCAGCAGCCTCCTTTGATTGAACTTGTAGCCATCAAGCAGCTTAATATCACACAGATAACAAGAGCAAACGCTTGACATTTATTTCCCATAACTCTGTCATTCTCCACAGCAGGGTGTTACTTTGGGCAAACAAATATGATCCAGAGAATGTTGCAATGAGACTTCATTGCAGTTACACTTCATTGCAACTAGATGGAATTTGGTCCCCAACATTTCAGTCCTTTAGGAACACTAACAGAAACAGTGGTAAACGCTCTTTGTCAGGAGGTTTTTGTGATACAGTGGGATTTCAGCTTATACCCAATCCCTCTGGGCACCTTCAGCTGCCTTTGGTAGCCAGCATTCTGGGAGATGGATGTTTTGGGGATGAATTCAATCAGGAGAGCAATAAGAATTAAGGTGAGGGGATGTTTCTCCATTTGGTGAGCTAATGCAACACTGCAATAATCTGGATATAGATGGACCGAATAGACTTTAATTGACTGTTTTTTAAAGTGGAGTAGACAAAGTAAATAAGAACATATTTTAAAGAATAATCCTATCTCAGACTTCCTCATCTGAAAGTAGTTTGAGCTGATCGTAGTTCAGTTTCCATTTCCAGTATTGAAAATGTTCAATTCTTAACAAACATTAACTCATTCTGACTGGGACTAATGAGACATTTTTGAAATTTGACACAGAATCAGAATTGTGGGTAAAAGAGTATTTTCCCAGCATTTATATTGCAGAATTAGAAAAGTGGTCCCAATTCTTAGACACAATTACAATTTTCTAACATATTTGTTATTATAAGATAGTTTCATCCCTTGGCAATTTGTGGTATGTAAGTAACAGTAGTTAATTGGTAAAACAATAATCATATGATCTATTCATTTTTAATGAAGGAGAATTGCTCGTCTGATTAAAATTATCTTCTCTTCATCTGCAGGGATTGTATCTTAACCACTCCTGACAGCACTTTATAGCATCAGAAGGAACTCTATACTGACTGGGATGTATGGTCCAGAGCAGAGTGATGCTGAGAGGTTAATTAGAGGTCCTGAACCCAACAGAGCTGTGCTGGAAAAGATAGAGAGTGCTAAATGTGGCACGAGATAATGGATTTGCTCCACTTTATCATCTTTTGTAGTCGTCTAAAGATTCCTGAAGAGACTAGTGGAATTCAGGTTCATGTCTCTCTTTTCGTTCTTGACATTAGTGCAACATATTTCACACTAAGGAGCTAAGGAGGTGCAAGCTATTGCAATTATTTTTGGTCATGTTAGCATCGGTACTCTTGCACTCTGTGTACTTCTGCTGACTTGCCAGAAATTAAAAACTGAGCAACATTCATTGCAGAAACCTCTGTCTGAAAATTTGAGATTATAATTTAAAGGTTCTGGGGCTAAAAATATCTGAGGGAAAGTGTGTTCCTTTCAAAATATATTTCTTGATACATTTTCACCCAAACTTGTACAATTTTTTCAAACAAGATCATGGAGAAAGAATATTTGACTAAAATCTCCAAGCTTCTCCATATATATATGTATATATATATGTGTGTGTGTGTATATATATATATTTAGACAAATATACTTTGTCTATCCCCATATATAGATATGGCTCTATATATGCACAAATTTATTGAGGTATAGATCTATATAGATACACATACCTATGGAGATACATATGGAAATAGACCAGGTATATATGATCTAAACAAATTGCAAATTGAGATGCAATTTAACTGAAATTACTGGCCTAAGGAGTACTCCTTATTAATTAAATTGGTGGGAAGAACTATTTGTAACTCTTCTTTTTTTTCTGTATCTCAGAGCTTATTTACCTATGGAATATGCTTTATATTTTCATTTTATGTTTTCCTTTCCACTGTATTTACTCTTTCAAACATTATACATTCTGTATAAGTATATATTGTCCTGGTTTTAGAATGACTATCAATTTTACCCATGACAAAAACAGTATTTCCAGTTACGCATTCGAACTGATTTATTTATTTTTTTCTGAAGTTCAGACTTTCATTTTTAAACCAAGTGGGTATTTTGGTAGGGGTAATTAAAATTGCAAGACATGTGGTTCCAGCAGTCTGTTGGGATACATTTCATGCAGTGTACTCCCCTGCTTTTACTAGCCTTGCCTTTCCCTGCCTCTCCTTCCCTATTGCCTTTTTAGAGCACAAGAAATACGATTATAGCAAATATGACATATGACTTTTTTTTAATTATTTTTTATCCTTTTGGGCATATTTTTCTCATTTCTAATGTTACTCTATATTCATTTTATTCCTACTGCTGGAATAAGTAGGAGTTTGGAACTTGTTTTTAGAATTTTGTCTATAAGTTATTAAATGCAATCAACTCCCATTAATAAAGTTTTGGTCACTTAGTTCAAAATGCTGAAATAACACAACCTGTTTTAGAGTTTTAGTTTTTCTTCAAGATGCTAATATGGTGTTCATTATCAAAGGACAAAGGGCACTTTGAATAGTAATAAGGACTTTCTGGTTTTAAATTCCATTACTTGCATTAAAGCCACTTACTGCCACTAAGAAAAATGAGCATAACTTTGTGCAGTTTGTGGCAAATAAGCAGTCTTTTGATATCTTATAGCAGAATGTTTCACTTAATAGTCTTATCCTTGAAAGTACTCTTTCACACCAATGGTTGCAAGTGCATTCTGCGTTTTTGTGTAAGTCTGACATCCATGAAAAGACAACCAAGATCTGTTTCTTATTGTGCATTAAAGAGGATTCTTTGGAAATTGCTGAATAACTTAGCAATATGTTCTGTATCATTTTTACTGATGACAAGAGAGATGTCATCTCTGGTGCATCTGTATAAAGTATCCTCTTGGATGACATCTGTGCATTGCAATCTGCTTCATTTCTTCAGACAGGAAGCTGTTTCAAAAACCCAGCTAATTGGCAAATACAAAAAAATTTCACTTATTTGTAAGTAAGAAAAATAGCATGCCTGCTTTTGGGTATCAGTGTTCCATTAAAAAGAAAAAAATAAAATGCACCTTATTTAAGAGCAGGGTGATATGCTGTATTGTTTCAGCCATTCTGGTCTTTGCCTCAGTGTGTTTAATAAGCACAGCTGTATCCAGTTGGTTTATCTTCCAGTAAAGTTCAGGACAGCTCATCGACTCAGAGACAGACTTTTATTATATTTTGGTGTTTAGATTAATCTTATTCTGTTTATCACTTTGTACTTGGAAGAAGAAAGGGTTCCTTTCCAAATAAATCCCCCTTGAATTGTGATGTAAGCTACCTCTCCTGATGGGAGGGGACACCATCTCAGCAAGCTTCATCTGCAGCACCCAGCAAATCCTGAGAGCAGTCCTGCCCGTGCTATACTGGATTAGCCCCATAGATGCTTGGTGCAGGCATCAGCAGCAGCCTGAAAACACGAGTGCCTGTCCCATGAACATAATTCCACACACAGCACTTGCAGTACCAGGCTGGAGGTTTCATTGTCTCTCTCATGGAGAAAAATGCATCTGACATAGGCTGCCCAGAGAGGAGGTGGAAACCCCATCTCTGGAGATGCTTAAGGTCAGGCTGGTCCAGGCTCTGGGCAGCCTGACTGAGTTGTTCACTGAAGGGGAGCTGGACTAGATGACCCTTAAGGAATCCTGACTTAAAAGATTCTATGATTTTATGAAAACATATCCCAGTAGAGCTTAAGACAAAACTTAAAATTAATGAATGCTGCAGCTGCCTGCTGGTACATTTGATGTAAGGTCACTATTAAAAAAAGTGGGAATCACTCTGCAATACAAAACGGAATAGTTTCTGAATAGTACATATTTCTTGTAAATATTCCCCTTTTTTAAAAATGAAAGTACAGAGGAATGGAGCAAGAAAGGATAACGAGCAAACAAGGCACACCTGCAAGCATGGGCTGCTACAGCTGTATCTCATCCCAGACTTCTAATGAGATGGGCCAGCAGCTCACACAGGTTTTAAATTCTGAAGGGACAGGTGTATGGTAGGCAGTGATAAGAAGTAACCTGCCATGGCCGGGGAAATGTTCTGCCCCAGAAATGAAGCAATTTTCACACTTTGCTCAGTGGTGTTAGTCAATGATCCTACGTTCACATGTTTGTGTTGTTTTAAAGCTTTTAAATATCTGGGCTGCCCATTACATGTATCAATGGAGGTCCTTTCTTTCTAAATCCACAAGATTCGGTTTTAGGGTATCCCTATTACATCTAAATGGGGTTGTTCCTGGAAGCTTCTCTTACACTACACTTAAACGAGCCTCTTTTCACTTCAGCTGTGGTTTGGGCTCATGCCACAAAACTTCATCCCTGGGAAAGTTGCTCAGGATTTGTCACATTACTGTAACTGCAGTTTGGTAATTAGTATTCCTAGACCTGGTGTTTTTCTAAAACCTCAAGGGTTTTGATATAGCATGTTGTGTCAGGTCATTATGGATACAGAGAGTCAGCATTGGTCTTCAAATCTGGATCAAAAACTACCCATAATTTGGTGTTGTCATACTCAGTGATTCTGTGATCCCCTCACTGCCACCTGCTGCAGATTGCCAAGAAATTGGTAACATTTAATTGTAAAATTCTCCCGAAAAGAACAAACATTGTTTAGTGAGATGTGAAGAACTTACTCTTATTACTACCTTTGCGGCTTATTCCATCCCTCTTTCTTCCAAAATAAAATGTAAACATTAGGAAAATGTTACCATTTAAAGCTATGAAGTTGGGTTTTTCACTATATGCATATACTTTTTTTCTTTTTAAAAAATGGCAGTTCAGGCATCAAACTGACTTACACTGTGATTTTAAGATGTATCAGAAATATTTCTTTTACTGACTGCCAATCATTAATTGCTTCTCCTGTATGTCTCCACAAACATTACAGATAGATATATTAGTATATAATATTCTGGTGTTTTATGTTTGTATAAACTTACTGCTAATACTGTGTTCCTCCAATAGAGATGTCCATAAATCTAGACCTCCAGAGATACCTTATAATGACTTAAACATTACACCAAACAAGAGATTCCAAGGGGACATGATCAGGATGTAATAATGGGCCAATGTCAAAAAGGATTTATGATTATTATTCATATGACTCAACCATATGCTCCAGCTACTGCTGTAGTCTTGCTAGTCTTGGTTTGACATCTGTAGTGATAATGAGTAAAATTGCATTACGCCACAGAAAAAAATCAAGACACTTAAAAAATAACTAGTAGGCTGCCAGGAGAAACATTGACCTCCTTTGTGGGGTCAAGAGATGGTTTTAAAATATGCTGGATGCTCCTGACATAGTTGAAGCACTCCGAGGATCTGGCAACCAGCTGTTCTAGCTTTATTAGAGAAGAACTTAAATATAATTGAATACCTAAACCATATGTACATATCACTATAGTTGAATAGCATACAGGATCCTATCAAATTGACTTTAAAAAAGGGAAGTTACCTATTTTCTGTTATATAGTAGGACAACTGGTAGCTGTTCTAAATAATTTGAGGTTGGGGAAAGTTCATAACTAACAGGTATTTTCAGGATCATTTAAGCAGTCATACTATCTGTCTGTCTTTCCTGGTTAAGCATTAAACTTCCAAGTGACTACGATGAAAACACACATTTCTGTTTTTTTCCCTCTAACAGTCTTTTATCTATATGGTCTCCTATGCAGCAATACTCAGCTCTGTTGGAAACAGGACCTGACACCTGCTGGGAAAAAACAGCTCATCTATGCCATCTCCATGCTTCACCATTCTGTGGGAAATTAGTAACAAGGTAAATACCTTCTGGACCAATATGAAGACACCGAGAATTCCTTCCTCCTTCTAAAGGAATATGTAGTGTTATACAAGGTTAATTTCTGAACGTGGACTTCCTTAGTTTCTGTCACAGTCCATTAACTTTTCATTTCTGACTGCAGCACTTAGGTGGGAGGTGAAAACTTTTGTTTCTCACCGAGAAAGTGAAAACTGAGGTTAAACGGTCTGATGTCAGCCCTGCTAATCCTGCATTGGTGGTTAGTAGAAGGGCAGCAGGCGAAAGTCAAAGGAGCTCATGCATAAAGTGTGCTAAGTCACAAACCACCAGAGTTGCTATAAAATCGTGGCCAAACATAGCAGTAAAGGACAAATATTTGGGCAGTGTCAGTCAGTCAACTAATGTATGTATCAGCATATTAGTGAGGAAATCCCCAGAACCTCTGTGGGAGGTTGTCCTTTTGATCTGCCACCACCTGCCAGGCTGCTGGCATCGCTTCTGCAGCCACCAGGCAGGCACGAGCAGTTCCTTTGGGATCAGAACAAGTTGCCCCTTAAGGCAAATATCCACTTCATTAATTCAAAGGCACGCTGGGCAACTGGCAGCAGGTGAGGAGCAAGAGACAGGGAACCAGACTAGATGAGTATATCAAATGTTTATTGGTGGGGAGGCAAGCTTGTCTGCCTGCTTGTACAAGATTCTGGTGCCTCTCTTCATCCTCCTGAGTTCCTTGGCCAAAAGACACATTCAACATCTGCAAAGCCTGCAGCATTGGCTTGCAGGAACATAAATGGTAGACTCAAGATGTTGTTTTAAGTACCTGACATTCTGCATCTATCTTTCTTATTTTTAATTATTTCTGCTCTGTGGAGTGACCTAATCAAATAAGCTCCCGTTAGATGTCAAGGTTCTTTCTTTGCTTTAATCTCTATATAATTTCTTTTCCTCTGGATCTATCAAAGTATTTTCTTCAACAATCACATCAACGAAAAACAAAGTCTGCATTCTTGAATTCTAAGTCACATATAAACCTTAAAAATACTGTTTGCTTGGTGTTGACAGAAGCAGTCGTCTGCCCTAATTTACCTTCATTGTATGTTTTTATTAGAACTGTGAGAGCATGCATAAACTCACCAGGGGAACATGCATGCTACAGGGCTCTTTTCTTAAACCTTCTAATAAGAACACATTGGCAAAAGCACTGCCCTGAATTGGGACAGTAATACCTCTGAAAGATACTGTTGTTTCAGTATGACAAAAATTGTCTCAGAGAATATTCACTGCCTTAAAGACACCTCAACAGGCATGAAGGAATGGCCTTTCTGAATCAGTCTGAAGGAATTGTCCCTCTTCATTGGCATTCTTCTGGCCTGTCCAACAAAAGAGCTTAGTAATGCCATAGCTCTGTCTCGGGTGACAAGCCTCGTATCTCAAATCTAACTCAATTATTTTTCAGGTGTATATGGGGAATGATTAGTGGTTCACTAATGAGTCTTCAATAGCAACTAATGTATATAAACCCACATTTTCTAAACAGAATTTTTACGTTTACTGAGAAATTTTTGAGGTCCTGCATATTGACGAATGTTAAATATGGATGTATGCATCCGATTGCGTAAAAATGAAAGACAGACAATTTGAGCTCAATGGTAAAAGAATTATCATTGTGGCTGATTGGAGTGCTTCACGTTTAACTTACAGAAATCACTTAGATTAGAGAAAGGTGTTATTTCATCTTCCATTTTTTTTCCACAGATGCTGCCAAATAGTTTTCTAAATCAGTCCCAAATGTGGCCAGGCCTCCATGTTGGGCCAGTGTGAGTACAGTGGTGGTTTTGTTCCTCCTTGCTACTATTTCTTCTCCCTCCACATTTCCTCTCAGACTTGGGTTGAGAACACCAAGCCTCAGAATATCTCATACCTTAGACAAAACAAAGTTCTAAAGTGTGCTAGATGTAATAACCTGCAATGTCTCCCTGTCATCCCAAATTACTGGAATGTGCTGTGTTTCAGCCCTGCCACCTACATGCCTTCCTGCTATAGAATGATGTCTGCTCCTCATCAACCAGGATGGTGCAGGGTCCAGTGTCAGCTCTCCCTTGCTGAACTGTGCTCACACTGCTTTCTACTTGCCTCTGATTCTGTGGGCACACAGTGCTTAGGTTGGTCTCCTACAGGTTTTCACATGTGGTTCTTCAGAATTGGTTTTGGGGTTTGCTGACTGTCCCTAGGAGAACTGGGGAGATTTATCACAGCAGCAAGCAAGTCGGGCACATGAGTTTCCCTATCACTTGGCAGATGCCTTCAACAGCCTCTACGTTTGGATTTAGAAGGGGGGAAGTTCTTCCGTCCATGTCAGGGCTGCAAGGCTGCACATATGGGAGTTACGCTTTTTCTTAAAAAATAAAATCTATGACATGGCAGGCAATACGTTTCTAAAGCAATCCTTTTCTCTATCATAGAGACACAGATTTTTGTTGTCACTAATTGCTTGTTTTCTGCATGAAGTTCATTACAATTTTGGTCTTTTAACTTTACCTCCTGGGTATTGAGAAAACACAGTGAGTGGGCTGTGTGGACAAATACCGCGTATTCTGGGCTGCACTCTCAGGTGGCTGAGCTTTAAGACTTAATGTCTTGTGTCAACTTGATGTTCTTACAGTCCTAAGTATACAGTACTGAAGTGCACCAGGTCTATTGAAACAGTCTATGTCTAAAGACTGAAAATTCATCTAAACCAAGCAGAAGCACATTAGAAAACCTTGTTATACCTTGTAGCAAGAGCTACCAGACAACAGATCACAAGCACTTGAAGGCAGCAGACGCTTCCATTGACTTAGATGAGTCCAGAAGACTATGTTTTCCTGAGCAGCACAGTGAGGGAATCCACAACAACCACTTCAAGGCAGTTCAGTGTGCCTTGGAAGAGTGTTGAGGATACACAGTGACCCATCTGCTGTCTTTCCTAGTGTACTTATTTGCACAGTTGAAAGACAAAGAAGTAAAACTAATATTTCAGGTAAATCAATAGGAATATGGCAAAAAGCAGTAAAATAGATGTTTTCCCATAAATCAGTGAATCATGACATAGTCTAGATATTTTTCTCCCCTTCCCACTGTAAATAGTTGCCACGTTCAACAGAGAACCAGGGCCTCAAATAGCTCTGAGATTGCCTATATTCTTGCAGGCAATAATTTAAATTACTGGTAGGGACTTTGTGTTACTTTCTGCTGCCTTATGTATAGTCTTATTTTTTCATTTCTTTTGAAAAATGAATGATGAAGAGGAGTTTGGTTATTTTGCAGAATGCTGTTTGCTCATGCCTTCCACGTACTTTTTCTTCTATTTACCTGAAGAAAAAAAAAAACAACCCAGCAAGCACTGCACAATCTGGCGTGTGTGGCCTGGCGCTGTGCCAGTGAAAACCCCACCTATCCAGCAAATTAGATTTTTTACAGTACTTTCTTGAAGCGTGAGTATAAGGATTTGTAGAAAACATTGTGAGAAGAGCTCCAAGGGATTGAAAAGGCTTGTTCGGGTTTTATTTGGTTTGCATAATGTAATTTTTGCTTACAGCGACGTTATATAATGATGATCATGGTAGAAATAATTCCTAGTGTCAAATAGATTCTTGCTATTGGAGTCCTGTTTAATCTTGCACTTATTTTCAAATCTTTTTTTAAAAGAGCATCAGAGGAGTACAGAGTACTCAAGAGAACAACAGGAAAGTCAAAGCCCGGGGCATCACATTCAGCTCCATTCCACTTTCAGGTGTGAATTGGCTAACATGACTAAGGGACACGTGCTATTCTCTTCCTATGAGTACTCAAGGTAAGGTACGGGCAGTTCTAAGAGGATGAGCATTTTTTAACACACACCTGTAGGGGAGTAAGTAGGAAAAGCAAAATCTAATAGCTGCACTGGTTTTTGTAAAGATATACTGTTGCATATTTTGCCATGCAGAAAGTGTATCTGATAGCTAATCAGATCATGACTGTCCAAATGGAAAAGAACAATTCAGTAACACAGCAAGCCCAGGGTTCTTCACCTTCAGCCTCACTGACATCTTCTGCAGTATCTGTCTCTGATGTTGGAAAAAGGCCTTATCTGCTCTCCAGGTAACTACTTGATACAAACACTACACAGGCTAACAGTGAAAAGCTGCTCCTTCCTCACTGACCACAGTTCAGGTTACATTAGAAGAGCTGTGCAGATGGGGTATGTTGGGGTATAATTGAAGAAAAATCCACGCCAAGCCCTTTTATCAGACCCTCTGCAAGTTTAAAGCAGTGTGGCTTTCCTTATTCAGAAACGTGTGCTGACAGCAAGCCTGAAACAATACAGAAAAAAGCTACCAGCAAACCAAAATATTAGACAGTGTTTGATTTAGCAGAGGGTTGTTAGAGTTAGGGTACTATGGTTAGGCTGCGGTTGGACTTGATGATCCTTAAGGTCCCTTCCAACCTGAGTAATTCTATGATTCTGTGATTCTATAGCCTGATCTTCAGGATATTAACCAGCTCTAAGGTACTTTGCTGGGCATGAAAGTGTGTAGGAATGCTTGAGTTCTCAAAAGTGACGGAAAAAGAAATATAAGTGTGTTTGCACACTGTTAACAAGGGTCTTTTGGTAGGCTGCAACCTGTATTTCTGCTAATCTACCAAAGATGTCATTCCAGGAGCACAGTGTCCAAAATCAACCCAGGGAAATTTCCTCCCAATAGTCACAGTGTGAGAATAATCACTGCCACCTTTGTATCATAGGGATTTCATATCTTTCAACAGACTTTTCTATCATCCTTGCAGTAGTGGTTTGCAAAACGAATGAAGTCCCATAAGTGAAAACATAAGTAGAGTAAGTGACCTTCATACATAGAGGTATAAAATAACAAATCAAGCATCGCAACAAGCCAACAGCACAGTGTGCATAGATGGAGGCAGGCAAAATAAATTAAACCAATACTGATATCTGCTCTACTCCCCAGTATCTCAGAGGCACTGAAAAGCTGTCCAGGTACTTTTTTGGTTTTTTGTTGTTTATGTTCAGAATTTTAAAAGCCCAGAATTTGCTTTATGGACATTTTACCTGTCATTTAATGATAAATTAAGGGAAGAACTACTATAAATTCAGTAACTAATTGGGCTGGTAATTTAATCATAAGTTAGATGACAATTTAAGTATATTTTTTTCTTATTTTGAATAGTAACATTCATTCTTCTTGTTGCTCTGTAATTTAGATTAAAACTACTCCTTTAAAACCACCATCTTAAAATCAGAAAGAAAAAAAAAAAAAAAAAAACTTAAAAAAAGGAAGTAGTTGAATGCCAGTTTCAGGATGTTTTTATTAGAATACTTTTAGAAGAAATGGTTGGTGAAATATTGTTCTTGTAGCTCGGTTTTCCTTACTGCTGAGGAAAATCAGAAGCAGAAAAGGAGGTGGTTTCTGGTCACACCGCAAGTCTAGAGAATTAGGGCTCAATCTCTGCTTACTGTTTAAACTCATAAAATGTGTAGGCTCATCGTTCAGCTCCGTGGTGTTGCTCTGAGTCGCTGGAAGCCATGCCAGCCCATTCAGACAGACGGCTAACTAACACATCCTGCATTTCCATACCTGTCTCCTCCGTCCCAAAAGGAAGAAGATGCATCCTTCTGTAACAGAATATGGCCAAGCCAGACTGCTGTGCCAGAAAAGATTTATTTGGTTTGATGTTTCTTAAATGGTAGCTCAAATGCCTTTCCGTGCAAATTACACCTGTGACACACTGAGCTCCACCAACTTATACCAGGAAAGAAGTGGAACAATACATCTACAGTAGGAAAAGCAAAATCAGAAAAAAATGGATGGTTTTCATTGTTTGGATTCTTATAGATTGAATTTCTCTATTTTAGATGCTGAATACCCTCTGTCTGCAAGAGTTTGCATATCTTTTCTTGGGGAAAAAGCCCCAGCAGAGGCAAATGCTGGTCAATTTTGGGTACCTGGTGCCATGCTTTCATCTACCTGATTCATGAATACCATTTCACATTTAGGTAACTATATACTCAGCTACACTTTGCATGCAGCACTGCATAAACATTTTTGCTCTCTGTTTATCCATGCTTTCTACACCCTTCTGTTGCCTGGCAGGCTTAAAACAAAGGTGTGTGGGTTTGTTTTGTTTTGTTTTTAAGGCACTAAAAATTGCGTAAATATAGCTCTAAAACAGTGGAAAACACGGTTATTGCCCTAACCATTCAACCAGCTGAAACATTTCTCCCTTTCATAAAACGTACCCGTGTTACTATCACGTTTAAACAAATAGCTTTATAGGCAGCTTAGTCCAAGGGTGTGTACTCAATATCAGCAAATCCTGCTTTGCAGTCTTTCTCGTGAGGCTGCTCACAGCGCTGCTGCGGCGCGACCCGGAGCTCGGGCTGCTGTCGGATGCGAGACCCTCGGCTCAGCGCTGCGGGGCGCGGGAGTGTCCCCTGGCGGCGGGTCCGCAGGCAAAGAGCTGTTCTGAGCGCCGGCAGCTCGGAGCTATGCCCACGGCCACGGGGGGTGTGTTTCATTTTCATCGTCCTCTGCTGCAGAGCCTTTCCCTAACCACCACCCGACCCTCCCCTGACGCAGCTCCACGCCGTTCCCTCGGGCAGAGAGAGCAGAGCTGAGCTCCGCTTGCTCTGAGGAGCTGCGGGGCCATGAGGCTTCCCCTCAGCCTGCTCTGCTCAGAGACCTCAGCAGCTCCTCAAACATCTTGTCCTCCAGATCGTTTCCCATCTTTTTAGCCCTCCTTTGGAATCATTAATAGTTTTATGCCCTTCTTGTGCTGTGGCAACCAAAACTGCATCCAGTGCTTGAGGTGAGGCCACACAGCAAAGAGCAGAGTGGGACAGTCCCCCTCCTCACCCATCTGGCAGTGCCTAACTTAATGCACTTTAGGGTATGGTTGGGTTTCCATTGCGTGCTGCTGACTACTTGACTTTATTTTGTAAAGTAGATGGACTGAAAACTCTTGACAGACCCTGCGAAGCCACTGTTGAGGGTTACAGGAAGAGTTAAGTGACTTTTGCCACGAGATTTTTTGTAACAATAAGCTGCATCCATGGAGGCTTGTAACTCAGCTTGCATGCGCCCACATCACACAGCCCTGTGGGAGCAGCTTTTGCCACAAGAGCTAAGATTACAGAGCAGCTTCCATCCCAGCCCCGTGGTTCCCCACGCACAGCACACATGCATATTTCTTAAGTACTGCATTTGGGGCAACGAGTGTTTTTTATGGAGTTGCCCCATGCCAGAACATTCTGGAAAACCTCTTGAGCTTTTGGGGAGTTATGAGAGGATAGCAAGAATGCCCTTCCTATCAATCAAAAATCCCAACCACTTCTTATTTCAGTGAGAAACAAATAAAGCTACTGTGAGTCCCAAGGTATGCCTCTTCACATGCTTTCTCTTCCAGTCGTTTTCCTCTTCCCAGACAGCATTGCTTTCACTTTCGCCACCGAAGAAAATGAAACCTATCTCCATCTGCTCTCTTTTCCTTCCATTAGCTCTGTTCTTTCTTTCCCTAGAAAATCTCTGCCTCTTGTTTTCTTCCCTTCACTTCTTTGTATCAGATTCTCCCCTCCTTGTACTGTGCTTCTTTCTTCTCTGGGCCAGAAGAGCCCATATCATCATTGTCTATCATTAAGAAAAAAAATGGGTGGAATGTGATCCCATTGTCCATTTGGACACTACCTTAGACTTGGTGTTCAAAGGAGTGTCCTGGGAGGATTTAAATGCAAAAAGTACTGTTTTATTTTCTCCTGTGCCATTTTAAGCAAAGGGCTGGCTTACCTTGTCACAACAGCATCTGAGCCCCACTGATCCAATCGTTTCAAGTCGGATGGAAGATTCCTGTGCTAAAGCCCTTGCAATGATTTTTATTTTCTGCCACAAGCATGATGCTGTCATTTGGAGGAGTCAAGCTGGCCCTTTGCATTCTGCCTGCCCCTCAGAGGAGTGGAGTTTACCCACCTGGATGTCAGAGTAGGATTTGGCCCTGTTACTTTTTGGTATCTTTCTTGTTTATAAATTCTGTCTTCTGTAACTGAGCCCAACATGAGATGTTGGCATCTGACCACCAATCTCTCAATAGCATCTTGAAATTAAACTATTACTTGTTAGTTTGTTATATCTTTAGTATCATATACCATGGATCTACAAGCCCCATGTCCTCTTGGGAAAAAAAAAAGTGACTGACAGCAGATGTTACACAAAGAAGTTGAAGCAAACCGTGCCTTGGTGGATTTTCTGTTAGGATTCATAATAGCATGAAGTTAAAAGAGAGAAAATAGGTGCTTTGGAGCATAAGATTGTAAAATGCTAATGTCAGTGACAAAGTGGTGGACTGAGTAAATATAGAAAGGATTTATTATGAAGTTCTTTAGTGTTGTTGGCAGTAGGAGCAAATTGCTGGGCAACATTATATCACCAAAATCCAGGAAATAGCACAAACATTGAACCACTGTATTTTCAGTGACAATAATGAGAGAAGCTTTGGTGTTGGTTGGCATCCCCACAAAAGGCACATGTTGGCATGTTCAGGAATGTAAATGATAGATCTGCTGCTAAAGTTTATAATTATTTAATCAAACCCAGACTGCAGAACCTGGAGGGACAGCGTGTATCCTTAAAGTAGGAGAAAGAAGGAGAAAGCAGGAAAAAAAAAAGAAAGCCACGCATTGCGAATGATGGAAGGTATCAGTCCCCTGGGTGTGCCTACCACATATTTGTGATCGCTGCAGAATTTGTGGGTGATCTTTTCTGCTCAGTATGTCACCATATATTTAAGTAGTCCTGCAGAAAACAAATCGCCAACAATCTCTTTTGTGTGCTGATGGAGGTCAGATCAATTATTTCCATTTCCTTTCATGGAAGAAAGTAAATCTACAGATCAGGACAGGAAACCACGCATTTGATAAACTATTTCTGAACTACTGTACACACACACAATCCCCCCCTTCTCTCCTACAAACAGACACACACATTGCTACAAACCCTCTCTCTCCTAGACACACAGAAAGGCACATTATTTTCAGCTCACATTTCACATTTAGATTACTATTATGGCATTTCAAGAAGACTTATTTTGTTTCCATTTTTGAAGGGGAAAAAAAGAAAAAAAGAAAAGATAATGAACATTCCGTTTTTCAGAAATAAATCTCCCAGCACTGTATGTTCTGGCTTGTTACAGACGGAGTAGCAGAGGTCTGCTACATTCCCAGCCTGGGCTTTGCTACCGACTCAACTTTCAATTTAGTCCAAGCATGATGGAAAAAGAAAAAAAAGTCTTTTGAGAGCGGTAATTGTGAGTTTCTGGGGAGAAAGAACAAATTACTAAATCAAATTAGCATTACGTTTCATTCCTAGGCCTTAGGAGATTCAAGGATTTACATAAGATACCTTCTTAAATTATGTTGCTAGCATAAACATTAGGATTCTGCACAAAACCCCTGAGAAGTGCTGTGTCTTTAGGTGATGTCATCATACAATTCTTACAGAATAAAGAAGTAAGAAATGCTTTAACTACGCTTATTGACACGTGAGTATTTTGGAAGAAAAATGCAGGATTTCATTATATCCTGGAGGATCTATTATTACTAATATTCTGACTATGCATACTGGGAATGCTTGGATCGTTGGTTTTTTCTCTGCAGTATTGCTTATCTTTTCTTTCTCTCCTCACTCACAAAAGTATTTGCTATAGGATATTCAGGGTTATAGAAGACTAAACAAGGCCCCACACAAGACAGTGGAAGAGTTACCATGGATTTCTAGATTTCTGTGCAGCCATTACTTGATTCAAAGAGTCTAAATCAGGATCCTCATTATTTCTTTTCATAGTGATCTCCTCTTTCTTTGTATCACTAAGTTCTTTGTAATTCTATTACAGTTTTTTGGTTTTGTTTTGGTTTGTTTTTTTTCCTACTTTTGTATTTGGAGAACTGATGAAGAGCAGTTTCCACATGAGGAAATTCTACAGTGCCCCTGCACTTCCAGTCCTTCTCCATGCCACATTAATAAGAATGTAATTCTACTGTTAATATTTTTACTTTCAGGTCCTCCGTTTAACTAGAAATAGTGCCAGGAGAAATGAAGTTAAATCGTATTTGTGTCACAGGACCTATAAGGGACAAGCAGTGTTCCTGTGCTTGTCAAGACAGAACTACTCCATCTGGGGAGCTAAATCACAAAAGCACAGGGAAATATGGAACATTATGTTTAATTATTTTAATTTAAAGATGAATTTGAAAGCTGTAGGAAAGGATAATGTGAAAACATGTCTGAATGAGAAAAGCTTCATAAATGTAAAAAATATATATATATTTTATGTTAAAATAGGTATGAACATTTCTATTTATTGTGGAATGTTTTCTATTTTTCAGACAAAAAATGCTCCCCACAAATTTATGCAAGAATATGTAATGCATTCATGAAACCCTATTACTGAAGCAATTTATGTTTGGAAAGTTATCTCTACAGCCAGAGGAATAGAAACATTTTTATAATGAGAATTCGCATCCCACACATAATTTCTTTTATTTAATCTACCTATTCTTAGAAACTTATTATTAAAAAAATAGGTAGAATAAATTTTGGTTGGAAGACATGAGAAAATGTATGCAAATTATGATATAAACATTTAGAAATACAGATGTTGTTGTGCTTTTGTATTGAAATATACATATATGCTTCTACTTTTAACGCATCAGTCTCCCAGCTTACAAGCAGACTATCCATATAATAGTGGGAAAAAATACTCAGTGATCCCTTTTTCTGATTTTTTTTTTGTTTGTTTGTTTTCTTTTCTTGATAAGGAATGTGGACATTTAAATTTTTAGATTTTTGTCTGTTTGTCAGCAGTAAGCCCATCTGTATGCTTTGTATTTTTGCATTCAGTGCTTTTCTGGAACAGAAGAAGAATCTCTCTCTTTAGCTCTCCTTTGGAAGTCTCCAGTATTGATAACAGAGTTTATGTAAGATCTGTGATTAAGGAAAGATATGAATAGGTTTTGCAAAGTACTTATTAAATACGTATACATGAACTGAAAACAAACTGGACCACTCAGGAAAGCCTCCACTCATTGATCTCTAAGAAACATCCAGAGAGGGGAAGGAATATCTACAATTATCTAATTATCTAGTAAATATCTAATTATTTTCATTTGAAAAACATAACCCATGCAGAATTTTTTTTCTTTGTATTCCAAACAGCTTCATTTCCTGCTAAAGTATCCAGGTGCTCTGCTTAGCTGCTGGTCTGTCTTGAAGGCTGCAATTTCAAATGAGGCAAATCCATTATCCAGATACATATGCACACTGCAGATGATCCTGAATCCAGCAAAATTAAGGGGAGACCACACGTAAGATCAGGCACACCAGCTGCTCCATGCAGGCACGACTTTGTTGAGTGAGGCCACATAACTACATTATTTCACACCAGGAGAAACAATATACTGATGTTGATTTTAACTGATCTCTTAAAACTGGCTCAATCTCTCAGTTCACAGTAGTCCAAGCACTTGAAATATATCAATAGATCCATTGGTAATAATATGTTAAACTGTGCTCCCAGGTGTGTTAAAGGAACTTCCACTAATATGACTAGGAGTAATGAACTAGAATAGAGAGAATCGAATTTAAGAGAACTTACTGATGCCCTAAAAATGTGTTAGCATCATCTCAAAGCTTTGTTTTTGCTTTCTTGTCATAGACACTTTCTATTTTCCTTCAATTATTTCCCGAACTGCATACAAGCATTTTAAGTCCTTGTGCAACTTGGAGTTTTAGCACACTTTTGCCTAATTTCAAGAATTGTGGACACTGCTTGCTGTAGATGTGATTTTTGTTAGAGCTATCCTGTCAAAAACACACATGCTGATCTTCATCCCTTTTGTTCCAAAATACAGTCAATGCAGTGTGTATGTGTTTATCTATACATCACACTCTCCAGTCTGCGTGACTTATCTGTGGATACCCGCTTTTCTAAAATCATAATTGTGACTGTGTAAGCTTTCCAATCCTGCACTTGGAAAGTCTCCCTGATTTCTTCCTGATTACTATAGAGAACTTGTGTGCACCAGTAGTATTTTGAGAATTAAAAAAAAAAAAAAAAAGCAAGTAATCATGTGCTTAGCTATCTTATGTCACTAAATCAGTGCTGATAAGTAGCTGCCAGTTTTTAGCCCTGTATTCTTGGTTTTCTCCAGCACTGGGAGCTTTGCATGTGTCAGAGGGATTGTTGGCACTTTCCCAGGGAGGTGCCAGCTGAGCTGTGCTCGAACCAGCTGTGCTTCTCACTTCTGCCTCTGTATCACTGCCTGTGTCATTAGACACAGTTGGTTTATATGTGCTTTAATTTGAACTTCAGCAGTTTAAGTTAAATTATGGCTCTACTTACTTTTGAACTTTAGGACAAAATCATTTCTTCAAAAGTTGCTGATTGGTTAAAGTGTTTGTGCAATTGTTACCAATGCTTTTGTCTTACGAGTTATTTTCTTGAGTGACACTTACAGAACAAATGATATGTAAGCATGGTGTGTTTATTGCAGACGTACATAAGTAATACATTTTTATATCTGTGTATCACATAGTTTTGTGCACAGTGTAAATAGCACATATTTTCTAAACAATGCTTATGCTTCAGCAGCCTAAATCTCCATCCCACAAATAAATTTATCCAAACCTTCAACCCAGAAAGCTAAACACTTGGTTGAAGTGGTGAACCCCAAACTTAATGACATGGTCTGTGCTGACGTCACTGGATATGACAGTAATTCCACAGCATAAAACACAGCCAACATAATATCGCCACATCAAGTCTTAAGATAAAGGTTAAACTAAACCCTTTTCCATTAAAAAAAAAAATCTGTTTTCATAGTTGGAGTATTTTGCAGAAATTTGTTTATATACACAAAACTATCAATTGAGAAAAACCTACGCTGTTCATTTTATTTGTTTTTAATATGACATATTTCAATAAAAGATATTTCATCAATATAATTATTGTTATTTGACTTTTAATTTTAATTATTGATTACACCTTTTTAACACTGTAATATACAATGACAAAGGACGTTGAAATAGAAAGGTTCATTGGGTTGAAGTGACAAAACTTTCTAGCTTTCTGTCTAATGTTGACAACAAAGTTCCATTTATTTTTCTCCCTTTCAGTATTTTATATATTTTTTTTTTGTTTCAGAATAACCAATGAATTGTAAATTCTGATTTCTTTCAGGAGGGAATCCAAAGAATTTATATTTATTTATATACTTTCTTTGTGCCTCAGTTTCTCCTGTCGCATAAAGGAAAAAGATGGACCTTCCATTGTAAATACCTTGATATTTACTTAGGAAAATAGTTCATGTAAAATTTATTTCGTCTTGCTTATCATGTCTTATTCTTTTTCACCAAGTCCTTTAAGGACTAGGTTCTCAGAAGCATGATGCTACCCAAAAGCAAACTGGAGGATCATGGAGCTGTGGGGCTGCTGCAAGTGCTTTTAGCCCATCCTCAGCTTTGGTCTTTCTTCCTTAAGCTGGAGTCCAACCCACTGCAAGTGACAAAAGAAGTCTACAATCTTGTGTGTCTGATTTCTCTTTTAGGAGAAGGAACAGGAAAGAGGAAGTCTTGAATATAATGATCTCTTGCATTTTAATGTTTCACTGATTTTCCATGTTATGTTTAAAAACCAGACCACAACCCTGCAGTGGCCACGTCTTTGTTACTACACCCAAGGCAATGGAGTCATCACTGGGATCTCAGTTGAGTCCTGTCCTGTCATGGAACATCTGTCTTGAATTAAAAAGAGTGACTCAGATCAGGAAATTGGTAAGGAAAATATTTCTGTAAAGGTCTAGTTTTGAAATGCTAGTACTTCTGTTTGAAATGAGTTTTATACATTTTTAAGCTAAAAATGCCATACTAATATAGTAGAATTTACTTGAATATATTTATTAGCATCCAGGTAGAGTTATGTAACTCTCTAGGAGATAATCTTTGGTATGAACCTGGCAATCGGATCATTTGTTGTTTATCCTCTTCCAAATTCTGCAAAATGTTCACATTACTATTTTAAGTAACATGCTCATATTTAGACCAGACTGTGACAAGGACCTGATGG
The DNA here is from genome assembly GCF_019232065.1 of Centrocercus urophasianus. Classification (NCBI taxonomy): domain Eukaryota; kingdom Metazoa; phylum Chordata; class Aves; order Galliformes; family Phasianidae; genus Centrocercus; species Centrocercus urophasianus. The sequence continues at coordinate 12,043,360 of NW_024884778.1, read as the reverse complement.
GAGCAGTGGCGGGGAGGATTTCCGACTGCATGTATCCTGCTTGCACCTGACTCCGCTCCTCCAGACACGTCTGTATGTACTCCCATTGACTGGAGCAAGAGGCAGGGCATGAGCTGGCTTTGTTCTTTCCCAAATAAGTCCAGGGCAGAAAAGTCCAGGATCATGGGACATATTTTGAAAGAAAATGGCTCTTGGCTGTGCACAATTAGACGTAGCTGTTAGTAGCAAAAGGGTGAGCAAAGAAAATGCCCTCATTTACTTGAGCAAAACCACATAGGTGCAAGTAACGTTACCTTTTGAACTCTCTGAAATTCATAGCAGAAACTAACTGTGCAGTGTATGAGTCTGATTGTGCATAGACGATGGGAAATACTTTTCTACTTGCTTAAATGAGCAGAAGACACACCCTAGTGCCAAGGGTATCTCACAAGTAACATCCAGAACCTTGGGAGAACAGGATGTGCGAGCCATTTAAAAATCTCATAAGGTTTCTGTTAAGGCTAGAAAAATTACAAAATTGCTTTTCAAGTCCTATTTAAATTCAACTTCCCACTGTTTTCCATTATGTTTGAAAACCTAGTAACAGTTCAGCAGCCTGTCAAAAAAGGAAAAAAAAAAAAGAAAAAAGATTACTTTTCTGTAAGTGGGAGGGCTGATAAAATTACAGCAGCTGGGTGTCTATTCCTGCAAGCTTATTGTGCAGAGCTACAATGGATCTTCCTACAGAAAACTAATCAAGGTGGAAGAGAAAAATTGGATTCATTAGCAATCCCCATCACTGAAATGTCAAATAACTTTTCACTCTTCAGTTGAGTCCAATTACAAATACATTACTAGAAGTTCTTTTTCTGTGACAGTACTTTGGTGGTGTTTTTCTTTTTTGGCCCTTTGCTTATTGTGCACTCCCATTGCTCCCATCGGTGAGTGTAGATTAACACCTGTTACTGTTTTTACAGAAAATGATGAATGGTGCCATTACTGGCACAGCTTTACCTGAGCAAAATTAAACTTGTGCATTTTAACTTTTGCAGTTACAGTAATTACCACAATTACTTTCAAATTACGGTTTGCACAGACCTGCACCAAAGCTGAACAATTGAAAACAACCATCCACCCTCTTTTTTGGAGAGGGCTGTAGGCAAAATGCAAACTACAGGCTTGCTTCATGCCTCTCTGAGATGAGGAAAAGTTATAAGGCACTCCATCATTTTGCCCTCTTATCTGGCCATTTTCATAACACTGCAACATACATATGAGAATCTCACATTTCACTTTACAGCTATTTTTGATTCAAATATGAAACAGATAGTTATAAAGCTTGAATCAAATCTCAAGTGCTTATCTGGATTTTTGAAGTCTGACACATGTGACTAAATTAATGGGCACAGGTGTACTTTGGCATTAACTATGTGTATCGGTTGCACCAGTCATTATAGATCATCTCACCTGGTGTTGACTGTCAAATGCTTGAGTTCTTGTCTAAGATGCTCATCAAGCACACTGGGGATCAAGAGGCATCAGTGCAAGAAAGATAAACATGTGGTATGAGAACAGCTGCCCTCCAGAAGTGCCTTTTTCTTTACTTTGACTATAGAGGGAGCCAAGACAACTTGGCTTGGACCAGAAGCCCTCTAGCTGAGCTGCAGGAAAATTACCATCGTCAGCTAGTCATCTGCTTCCTCTTGCCAGTCAAGCTGCTGTCTGTCACACAGTAGCATGTGCTTTTGGGTAAAGTCCTTCTCTATAAAAATAGAGATGTCTCTGAATGCAAATCTTCTGGGTGTTTTTTGTCAGGCTTTGGTCCTCACAGGGACGTGCACATAATTCATAGCCCATACTTTCTGAAATGCGATAATATGTAGATGTTAAGAGATCTAATAATCTTTTAGATTGTTAAGCCTATGACTAATGAAAACATGAATGACCTTTTTTATTCTTTTTATTTCCTGGAGCAAACCATATGACTCAGCATCCCTTCCTTGTTTTGTGGCGAGATGAGAAAATGTATCTTTGTGATTTAATCTGACATAAATTTTTCTCTAAAATACTTTGCATAAAAATTGTTTCTTCAAAGAAATATATTTTCACGAAGAAAAAAAAAAAGCAGCAAACAATTCCCATCTCATGTTTCTTGAAACTAACCATCTCCATTCATACAAACCAACCATTATATCTTCCTGTTGACAGCACCGTGTTTTCTTTTCTTTTTCTTTTTTCCTAGTACATTTCTAGCATTTGGATCAAAGGTTTATAGATTCTTGTCTTTTCTTGAGCCCACAAGCAAAGTAGCAACACAGCCAAGTTTTGAAAGTTTGCAAATCATTAAGAAACAAAGCAGACAAAACATACAGTGTTCCCAAGAGACTTGAGACATGAAAGCATCTGTGTTGTGATCTACATACACAAAATCTGTTGGGACTAGACTTAGTCGCTCAGTAGGACTTGGAATGCACTGTGATTCAAATCTTCTGTTGTAACTTTAAAGAATCAGTCTATATATTTTGCCTCAAATCCCCCTCAATACTATGTAAATGAGTTGAACCTGTCCATTACTCTGGACCAAGCATCAGATTTTAGGATGCTCTGATCTTCATCCAGATTTTAAGTACATGTCCCATAATATGTGTTTTCTTTGAAAGCTAACTGTAGAAGTTTCCTAGATCTTACTTTCTTTACAAATCTGATAAGAACAACTATCTCTATTGAAGTTAGAGGCTCTGTCACTACCTGCAAAATTTCATCCCTGTTTCTTGTTGGCTTCTTGCTATGTTCCCCAGTAATAGCTTATAGCTGGTCTCCTTTCCTGGTAATTGCTTATAGCTGGTCTCCTTTCCCATTTGCTTCACCTGACAATGTTTAGCTTAACTCCACCCAGTCAGCAAGGACAGTATCAGGCAGGAAAATGGCGCATGCAGGTATTACCCTCATTTTTCTCTCTGCTCATAGACTGTTTTATTTATGCTAGAGCTTTATTAAGGTTATAGTTAGGTACAAAGTCAAATGCTTTACATAAGTCATATATCTGTGCTGTTACATTCATCAAATTGTTTGACAAGACTTACATTTTTATAAAGTCCCCTTGTCTGGCGCCAATTATACTGTCATCCTTTAATTTTCTACTAATTGAATCCCTTATCAGTTTTTCCATTACTTTGCTTGGGACTGCTGCCAGACTAACTGACCTGTAATTACTGTGATCATTCTGCTTCCTCTCTTTGGCTTTTGGCAACATTGTGTATATCTACTGTTCTCTAGCAACCTTAGGATTTATAGTGCATGAGCTCTCTGATTCAAAAATACTCATCTCTAATAAAAGGGCTGTAACAGTGACTTTTCTGGGATATGTGATGCAAGAGAGTTTATTAACGTTGTGTTGTAGGAATGTATCATCTTTCTTTTTCATCAAAGACTAAACAATAGAGTGTGTGTTCCTGCATGTGTCTGTATGGTGGTACATATGATTATTTCTTATCTGCTACACTAATAACAAAGTTGATTTAAGCAATCCAGTAATATGTTCGTATCATTTTAAGGAATTGTAGGGGAGTTAGTATACTCCTTAAACACCTTCTTATTCTTCTTAGCAACAAATATGTATATACAAGCAAGAGAAGGTCTTCTATGTTATGCAGCAGTGTAATGTTCTGGTGTTGTCTGTCAAAAAAAAAAAGAAAAAAAGAGAGAGGAAGAGAGTTATAATCACAAAAATTTTTCAGATGTAATAAAAAATCAGAAAAGATCATTTTACAGTTCAGAGTTTGACACCCTCAACTCAAACTCCTCTTTTCTTGCTTTTCTGTTGTACTTTTTTTTTGCTTGTTTAAATGCGAGTTATTTGGAAATTCTTCTTTTTCTCCTAAATGCAATTGCTTTTCCCTCAAACGGTGAGTACAGTTAGTCATTGTACCAATTCATACAGCAGAGCAGTCTGAATTTTATCAGTGATATTTTGACTACTGAAGCCTACATTTTCTGTATCTGTCCTGTTTACTGCTGCTTCACACGAAAATGAAATGTTAGAAATACCTAGTAATTTAGTTGGAATAAGGAGCTAGGGTATTAACAAAGGAGTGCTTTTTGAAGGCTGGGCATTCAGATATAAAACAGATGTTTATTGTGCTTTTTAAGCATCCAGGAGATCTTGTCAAAAGTGTCTGGCATGTACAGTTATTTTTATGTTATATGGAAGTGTATATTGTTCTTCATTTTCATGTATTAACTCATGTATATTATTTCATAAATGAATTTGGTTTTCTTATAATAAAATAAGACTTTTAGTAATTATCTTCAGCTCTGCATATAAATGTACTCTACAAAGGTGTTTGGATTAAAGATGTCTGGTACAGCTTTATTAAATAAACTGCTAATTAATCTCAAATATTATCTAGCATGCCAAAGGCATTCCTTTTGTAGACATTGTGAGTTTATCTGTGGAATCTCTTCTCCAGTCACTTGGGCTTTCTTTCCTCTAGTATGCCAAACCTGTTTTAATCGTTTCCCCATACAGAGCATAGGGTGTAATAATACAACTGCATCCAAGAACTGAAGTCTTGATATGCAGCTTACATTGGCTAATCTCATCAGTTGTCTGGATGGGTCCTCTTGTCCTCATGTTGTGGTATGCAGATCTTACCTTTAAAGTTGCATCTAAGAGAAACAAAACAAGATCTCCTTGTTAATGACAATTTTTCTTGAGACATCAATCCTTTCCAAGTATCAATCTTAGAAGAGAACCTTCTTTGTTAAAAAAGGTAAAGCTCCAGGAGTAGCAGCCATTCCCACTAAAATGTTCCTAATAGATTCTGCAGTCCACCAGTTCCTGAGCTCGTCTCAGCTTTTCTGAATAAGGACTGACAAAAACAAGAGGTCTTGATGCTTAAAATTAAAAAGACAAAGTTTATGGCCAGGCTAATCATTTTGTATGCTAGTCACAATCTTAGTCAAATTTTGCCCTTGTTTATATTAGTTTGGATCTAGGGCAAGACTGTTAATAATTTAATAATGTTGACTTCAGTAACAAATGAGGAAATAAAAGTGTGAATTTTGACCTGTTTTACTTCATGACACCACTTTTTTTTTTCTTTAATCTTAACTGTTTTGTCTAGATCCTCTCCTTTTTTATCAGCCAGCTAGTCCCCTCTGCAGCTCCTTTCTCCTCTTTTTCAGTTTTTGTTTTCCTCTGATCTTTTCCTCGTTCTTCTAATGAAAATGATCTTAGCCAAGAATAGTGAAAAAATGTTTTTTCTGGACTAAGAATGAGTTTACATGTGAGAGACAAATACTTCTCTCTGTGTATTCTGATTCCAAAGAAAAGAATTCTAATTATAGAGTGGTTAATTAAGCAAAGGGAACAATTATAAATGAGCCTATATTTAGAATTGAGTTTGAAGTCAAAGCCTACTGAAGACCATGAGAATACTTCCACTGACTTCAAAAGGGATCTGAAGCATGCTCAGTCTTACCTTTCTGTTTAGCACAACTTTAGGCTAGGGCTACATTAACAACCTAATGAAACTGCCTTGAAGGTTAAGCCAGCCTTTATTTTCAAAGGGAAGCTTGACAAATTTTTGCCAGGCTCTGAAGCTTTTAATTGAAACACTGGAAAATTTCAAAGTGACAACTACTTTAAAACTTCTTTTATTTCTATTTTTCTTCTTGGGCAGATCAAGTAAAAGAAAAAACAACAAATCTGCAAGCTTTTCTTTCATTCACGTACACATCCAAACTCCTTTCACAGAGAGAAAATTACTTTGACCACCTTCCGATCTTATGCAGGAACAGTTATCTTGTTCTTAGTGTAATAACATCTGCCATCTTTAAAAAAATGATTAGCAGTTATATTCTCCCTGTGATTGTTTTGTGTATCAGAAATATATTCAGGAATACCTTGAAAAGAATTAAAAATCAGTCTGTAATTACAATATTTTAAACTAATTTATTGAAGAAAATTTCGCTCTGATTTGCTATAGAGTTTTCAGGCCTAGGCATGTTCCTCTTTTGACTCATTTGTTGTACCACACATGTGGCAGTTTGCTGCTTGAAAGAAATACCTAGGCTTTTTTAATTTTTATTTTTATTTTTTTTTTAACTTTGGGCTTTGTTCTTCAGAGTCAGCATTTTTCAATGCTTCACACGGAATGGACACTGTGGGGAAAAAAACTGGCTTGAAGCAGTACCATATTGTACTGCCAAAGTACAATTGACTGAGATTCCAGAAGGTACTGAATGCTGCCTGTTTTCTTCTCTACCATAAACAGATTTCCTCTCCAGGGTTATGTCTGTGTGTGCTGTGTGTGAGTGCATGCTATTCTTTAAAAAAGCTGTGGTAGGCCTCCTGAGAAGTGATGGAGATTTTTATCCTCCTGCTTCTTTTCCTTTAGCAATCAGCATGAGATGATGGTCTGCGTGTCTTTTGAAGTTTGTTGTAAGATATGTATATGTATCTCATATATGCAAATATATGTAAATATTTTAAGATTTCTATGCAGTAAAAAGTACTGGTGTTTATATACATAAAATTATGTATATTTTTACCTATTTTCTTGCTTAGATCAGGCTTTAACAACATTTTCTTTGTTTATATTCTCTTCACCCTATGTACAGATTTACTATTTTCTTAAATCCGGAAGCCAGAAGCAAAACCATGAGTTGTTTTCTCGTCCCAGTTTACAGCATCTGGTACAATGTAGGTTTCTTCTCCAGAAAAATTGCACAAAAATTCAGTGCTTTGCCAGAATCTCTTAGCAGGAGCGCCTGCTAAATACTTAAAAAAAGACTTGTTTGGACAAAGGAATATCACCCCTAATTATAAAATTAATTAAAAAAAAAAAAAAAAAACCACTGGGAGAAGATGACTGGGTAATATTTTCAGCCAGCAGTCAGGCCTTTGAAAACTTAATTGTGGGCAGTTAGAGCTAAACGCTGCATTTTTGTCTTATCAGTCACCATTTCATGGATTTCATTATTTTCCAGAGTTGCTAGCTTTCAGTACTTTAAACATAATTTTTGACATGTGGGGAAGATGGCCGTGACAGCACAGTGTTTGGAAAGAAAACTGCTGAGCTGATTTCCTCATGGTGTGTGCTGGTATGTGAAGGGCCAGGCTGCCCCACCAGCAGTGTGCTTGCTGGGAAGGCCTGGGCCTGGGAGCTCAGATACCGCAAGGTTCCTTGGGTGCTTTTGGAGTAACATCTGTTGAGAAAGAACTGCATTTCTCTTCCATTTCTCACAGTCCTACAAGGATAACATCTTATGGGCACTGTCTTGGCTCCTTTTCGCTTTGTTTTATAATCCCTTTGAGGCCTGTTCTCCACCCTTGCTTCTTCTACTGTGTTGCTTAGAGGTATTGTTGTCTTACTTCCTCTGAAGTCTTTACACTTTTAGCTGGAATTAAAGACCTTTGAGTCAGACAGAAAAGGAAAAAAAAAAACTGGATCCTTCCAGTTTTGGGACAAACTTTGTTGGCTTTGTAGAAGGACGAACCCTAGCATTTGTTGAGATAAAGGGAAGCTGAACACTCATCTCTGCTCATATATATTAAAGGCTTTATTTTCAAAGAGGCCTCTTTTTCTGGACAAAAGCAAAGCCATGTAATACGCTTACAAGGAAAATAATTTCTAAAGCCATTACAGATCCTCAGCTCTTTCTTGTGACCCAGCACTGAGAAGCAGTCAAGCTGCCTGCAGAGGACAACTAGTGATTCTGTGTTACAGAGGAGTTGTCAGGTTGCTCAGCCACTTCAGGACATCTGCTCTTTTTAGTCTTTGGAGAATGATACGATACAGACAGAATTTGCAGTTTTTCCAAATAGATCCATCAGCAGAACTGTCCCTGGGCAGTTTTATCCCTGCTGGTATAATTTCAGGTTGATTCCCTCTTTGCTGACTCCAACCAGAAAAGATCCAGTACACCTCCAGAACAGAATTCAGAATGTTTTTTTAGAGTAGTTTTAGGAGCATCTGTGGAATCTTCCCAAAAAGTAGTTTTCCTGACAGTAGATATCTGTTCTGAACACCTGAAGAGAAGCTCGTTGTGGAGATACACTGGTCATTCTGAAAGTAATTCCTCCTATTTATTTCCATGAGAATTACAACAAATAGAAAGGGAACAGTAACACTACTTGATAGAACTTCTCAGCTAGGAAACAGTATTTTACAACACGTTCACCAGCAATAAATGAAAGCCTGCATACCATGTTCATAAAAATCTTCACCATTGGACATGTCCCACTATCCACACTCCCATATACCACCTGTTACCTCACTGTGCTGACATCCCCTGATTTGTCTCCAGAAACATTCAGCAAGCTTTGATGTGTGTCAGTTGGTGCCATTTTTTTGCATTCTGTTCCACCCCTTTGCTCCATACACATTTCCATGGCAGACACTGTTTTGTCAAACTGCCTCTCTGCTGCCATCTGTTACATGGCAACAAAACGTAATGGAATATTGGTGGGAAGGTTCTGCCTCTACTGCCGTTCAACCAATATCCACCTCTGACATTGTGGGCCAACATCATGAAATAGGATACTTTCATATCTCAGCTATTAATAAAGACAAGGAGTGCATAGCTTTGTAGAGTCAGCAGAATCAGGAGTTTGGGATCATATATAGCTGTCAAGAGCATGAAGTAATAAATAGAGCTCTGAACTTTGCAGAGTGCATCCTTGATGTGAAACGATCACAAGTACTTGCTGAAGTGGTGATGTTCTTATATGTCAGGAATGCTGAAGCTCCAATAGTCACTGCTACACAGCATCTCCTCATCACTTTGTACCACCTCCCACTCTGCTATTCTTGAATTCAAAACCTGAAAGAACAAATGGTAGAGTAAATAATCCATCTCAACAGAAAGCTAGTCTAAGAGGTAAATCTGCTTAAAATGTGTAGGTGGATCATGGATTAGTAAACTACTACTCTCTGATGCTCAGTTTTTTGGTGAAAAGGTGACCCAACATGTATCAAGAAAATGAGGAAAAAAATAAGATAAACTAATATGGTATGAATACAAAGAGGATGATATATAAATTTCCACCTTCTCCCATGCTACACTGGTAACAGAATGAATAATTATGTAGTTTGTTCTGTCAGATTTCTCATGTTCTTTATTTTATAAAGCAAGTTTCATGAATGCGTGTAATGTAGTGTGCTTATCTGAATTGATCCTTTGAAAAGTTTGATGCTTTTGGATTCTAGACAAATAAGTACACAAGAAATATGCACCATAAGTTCTGTGTGGACAAGACAGACTAGAACTTATGGAATGAATTGAATCATCCTTCTTATCAGAAAGATGAGCTGGTATATACTGGATTATTTTTATTCTTTAACCACTAGATGCTCTTCTTTTGTAACTCTAGTTAGAAAGCTATGCATAAGCAAAACTGTAGCCTAGACTGACAACAACAGAGACCTAGAGGTCTTTACAAGCACTGTGTCTGCTTTATAAACTATCATGATTGGCTCAGAAATTTTTAACCCTATCCTGAACAAATTACATATTTAATAAAATAGAAATTAATTATGAGGAATGAGTAAATTATTCCAATTAGGCACCAAGATATCTGACATATTTGAATTGTTGAAAATAAGATATTAAAATTGCAAGAAGCTTCAGTCTTTGTGCAAACGTGAATTGTTCCTCAAGCATTTTGAGCAGTGAAAGCTCAAATAGTAGATGTACACCCTATTGCTTTTAAAAAAAGATTTGCATGATATATGCCATCACAGAATTCAGTGCAGTCATTTAATTGAGTAGATCTTATCTCCTGAAATCATCTTTGAGATCTAAGCCCGTTCTCCAGGTTTCTAGAGAGAAGTGTGTTTTCTTAGAAACTTTCTTAGAAACTACGTAACTTCAACCATTTTTTAAGACTCTTGGCACCAGTGATATGTATAATTCACAAGTTCCAAACTGCAGACATATTAAGGCAAATGTAGCTACTTACTGTGTGCACACAAATACATAAATATTGTTCACAGTTCAATACATAACACCTTATTTTTTTCTTATGACCTCCATGGTCATAAGTGTGAAGGTGAATGGGTGGATTTTGGAATTTGGGTCATGATTTCCACATGTATTAAGTACTGAAATGCATACATGAATTTTAACAATTAGAATTTTAATTAGAAAAGCATCTTGTAATTAATTTTCTCCTCTGCTTAAATTCTTGAGAATCGAAATTACTTTTCTGAATTTAGTCACAAGTACAGTGGAGGTTTTTTAAAGCAGCTCATTTACAAATCTCCACCGCAACAGACAAGTAGTCATCTCTAAAATACCCAAACACCCACAGGTAAAATGGCAGTGCTGTGTTTACCAGGTAATTGTTCTTTAGGGTGCCCCTAATTTTAATAAAATCTATCTGTGTCTCCTGTATCTGTGAAGGGAGCCAAGATGCTGGTTGTTATTATTTGTCTTTTCCCCACTTGTTCATTCCCATTTATCTACATTGTAATAGCTAATACAGTAAATAAAATGCTCTTCCAGTACTCTCCATATGCTGACACATCATGAGAAGCTACTCATGCTTATGAGAGACACTCTTGGCTTCTGTAGCAATTTAAAGAAGGGAATGGAAAAAAAAAAGGGTTGAATCAGGCAAATTAAGAATGATCTCTAAGATAAACATGTATTATTCAGTAACCTTATTTAAATTCCAGGAAGTCTGAAGACCATACCTCTTGCTTTGTGTTGCCCAAAGCCTGCTCTTCATCTGCTGTGACATTTTCAAGGTATCACTGGCGGTGACTGACTTTTCCATTCATTTCCAGGCATAACTCTTTTCTCACTCTTTAGCAATGCCTTCAGATGTTTGTCTCAGTTAAGCTTTGTGACTTTTGGCATGAATTTTACCAGCTCCAAGGAAGAAGAGAATGTTGAGCATTTTCTCTAAACCAACTCAGGTCATTCTATTCCTACTCCATTCTGCTCTCCTGGCCTAAATTGATTCAAAAAATTTAGCTCTTGCACCTGACTTTCTGTAGTCTCAGTAATACCTTTGTAGACTCATTATTTCTGATCTTTTTTTGACATGTACTCTCTTCCTGTTTAATGAAGGAGGTGGAAGAAGAGGAGAAAGACTGTCTTCAATTTTTCTGCTGGAGCTGATGGTGGGTAAGCTTTGAATTTCAGATACCAGTGTCATGAGAAGGGTGCAGGGAGCATGCAGATTTCAGGTCATGATTATAAAACTATGAATGATGGCTGTAAATTATCTGTCATTCTGCTGTTACTTCATTTGCTGGAGTTCACTTTCTACAGTGCTCAGGTGGGGAAAAAATTATGCTCAAAAGGGAAAAATTGTTTACCCTTTAGTTCTTTTCATTCATAATAGAAAAAGCTGTAATTTAAAGCTCTGTTAAACATAGGAGATCCACTTTATGCATAGTCTTGAGATATGGCTTTTCTCCAATTTGGAATAAAGCTCTAAAATTTCCAAATATTCATTGAAGGAAGATGTTCAAGAAAAAAAATCACCCTGGGTTAGCTGACTCTATTTATTTTGTCAAAAGTGAAGTTTTATTTTGGCTTTGATAGCATTCTAGTTTTTGATATGATGTATCTAAACTGATGCAAAATAAAATACCTCATTCAAAAGCTATTTTTCAAACCTACCACTTAAATTCAACAATACCAGAAAAGGACCATCTGCTGGGGTTATCTCTTTGAAAGTACTTACCAAATTTTTCACAGATGCATATTTTGACTGTTCATTTGTAATTCCTTGTTTGGATTTCTTTACAACCACTTATTCAACCATGTTGAATGAATCAGTAATCATAGTAATGCCAAGAAGAAAGAGGGAAGTCTGACATACACTGAAGTCTTCATTGCCCCTACCTGCAGCCTCTAGTCTAGTTCATATAGAACAGTGGTTTATCACAGTTTAGGTTGCCTCTGGCTGAGTGTAGTCACCTGCTTTTTTCATCCACAACATTTTTATGCTTGATGATGGACTGCCCAGGTAGATAACATTAATCTCTGTCATGATTTGAGTACAGATGGACTGCAATTTGAATTCCCATGATGTTGGAAAATACTTCCATGAATTACCTTAATGTGAGATCCACAGTCCCAATATCAGCAGGTATGTCCAGGCCAAACATGTGGGTCTGAAGTGCCCTAGAATAGCCATTAATCATAATGAAATATCTAATAACTGAGTTATCCTTTTTAAAATATTATTTCCTGTACCTGGCCATATATGAAATCAACATGAGTGTGTCACTGTGAATAAATGTTTTGAAATTATTGAAGTCAACACTGTGCAAATGGTTATCCTGATGCATCTCATTTTATGAACTGCCCAAATATTTATCCTGTAGGGTTTTTTTTTTTTTTTTTTTTGTTGTTGTTTGTTTTTTTCTAAATTTTTTTAGTAATCTTCTTTTATTTCTTTAGAAATTCTTTAGTGATGGCCTTTTTAGTTATCGTTTAATCATGAGAGCTTAACACGATCAGATGGGGCCATGACACTCAGCTCCATCACTCTTCCTTCCTGCTGACTATAGAAGGCATGATCACAGCAGAAGGGAGGGCGCATTCATCCCTAGTTTCATGCTGCACTGGCAGCTTGATCACCATAGTCTAATAACTGGTACAGAACAATGTATGTCCTTGAACTACCCTATTTCTCAGAATAATTTGTTGGTAGGGAGTGGAACTTTGAAATGTACAGTGTTAGTTTAGAGACGTGTTCAATTCATGGAATCATAAAATCATAGAATGGTCTGGGTGAAAAAAGACTGCGATGATCATCTAGTGTCAATCCCCCTGCTATTGCAGGGTCACCAAGCACCAGACCAGGATGCCCAGAGCCACATCCAGCCTGGCCTTTAATGCATCCAGGGATGAGGCATCCACAACCTCCTTGGGCAACCTGTTCCAGTGCCTCACCACCCTCTGGGTCAAAAGCTTTCTCCTAATATCCAACGTAAACCTCCCCTGTCTCAGTTTAAAACCATTCCCCCTTGTCCTGTCACTATCCACCCTCATGAACAGCCATTCCCCTTCCTGTTTATACGCTCCCTTCAAGTACTGCAAGGCCACAATGAGGTCTCCCTGGAGCCTTTCCTTCTCTAAGCTAAATAAATACAGTTCCCTCAACCTTTCCTCATAGGAGAGGTGCTCCAGCCCTCTGATCGTCTTAGTGGCCCTCCTGTGGACCCACTCCAAGAGCTGCACATCCTTCCTGTACTGGGAGCTCCAGGTCTGGCACTGATGCAGTGAAACTCTGATCACAGATAATTATCATTAACAAGAGCACGTGTTAGTTTAAGAAATCTAATAGTCAATCACAAATTTTCTGCACTTGTTTTGTGGCGTAGTATTTCATCACTTGATGCAGTACGAAACATTACGACTCTTTACACAAGACTGTGAACAGAATATTTATTTGAAGAGATTTCAATGTAAATAAAGATTTTCTACATGTGTTTCAATTAAAAAAAAAAATTATTCCAACTATATACTTTCTGGTGGAAAAAAGTAGTGTGAAAAATAATCAGTAAGTGTGAATGGCACGAAAGTGGAATTATCCATCAAATGGAGGGAGTGATCCCTTCAAGTTAGGTATGTAAGTATGGGTGGGGTACAGCAAATAGCTTCATAATTTTGAGGGATTTCTCTCCCTGTCCTTCTTCTCTCGTGACTGAAGATCATTTATCCTTTGAGGAAAAATAAGAAGGCTGGTATAAATTAGGAATGGTAATGTAAAAGCTTATACCCACTGCATATAAGTCTTTCAAATTAATACAAGCATTAAATTGGCAAAGTTTTTTCCATATACTGCAAATATTAAACATGACATGCCTGCTAGGGTTGGTATAAAGTTTTGTCAACATTTTTGGCATGCAATTTCTCAGCCTGGGGTCAATATTTTCTTGACCAAATTTTGTTGTTTCAGTTGTCTTTTACCTCATATATTGTAACTCAAACATTTCCCCAAAAAAGAAATTTGGCAGACCATTAGTCCGTAATGTGGTCTAATGCCTTTGGGTAATTTTTTTTTAATGTATATCATTGAGATATTTAAGGTTTAAGGTTTAAGAACTGTACACAAACTTTAACAACTTCTTTTAAAAATATTTAGTATGCATATTTACTACATATGTGTCTTATAGAGGCTAGAGATTAAACTGGAGATTACTTGCTAAAATATGCAAACTGCTGTCCATGAATAAACATCCTCATGAACTCCTGTTGAAAGTTTCTTATTGAAAAAATGTTGTTTAAAACTACAATAAAAGCAAAGGGAAGTAAGATGGGAAGAGGAAAAAAGCAATGTTTAAGTAACTTTAATGGTTTAACTTGGCTACAGAAAGTAAAGAAGTTCATTCTTTCTCCTGGGATCTCATCCAAAGCCCACTAAGGTCAAAAGAAGGCTTTCCACCTATTCTCATTAATGCTGCACTCAGACAGTGCTCTGTTGCTCCAGTACTGTGCTATGCTGATGTTGTGTAGCAGTAGATCCCCCAAACAGAGCACCCACCTATCTGCCATGTTCATTACATAGATCTCAAGGTAAGTTACTTGAGGCAAAGGTCCTCTCCTCTGGATCATTCTTCCTGTATCTGCAAAGTTCGGTGAGTTCTCCATTTTTGCCTTGATATATCTGTGCCTACCAGTTATTCATTATAGTTCTCATTTAAAGAGGAAAATTTTAGAATTCTGCAAATGTCCAAATGTCTCACCATGAACGTGCACATAACAGTTCTATGTACCACCCAGCATCCACCAGTCTAAGAGTTATCCTATTTATAATGTCATTTCAACTTTCACTGTAACATAAGTCCAGGAACACGTTTTGTAGTCTTACTTATGAATGACAGGATTTGTGTAATCAATGAACTCTGGCACAATAGCATGCAATATTCTTTAGAATGCAATTCCTGCAGCTTGTAGACAATCTGTTCCTTATGGTGATTTCTGGGAGCTTGTAAACTCTCCCTAAGATGCTGGCAACATCCACCAAACATCTCAGACACATTGTCTTTTTGAACCTGAACTTTTAAAATAGTGGTTAAACATGTTGTCTGCTTTAGTTTCCTGTCTATCTTCATCATAAGTCAGCACCTGTTTCCAATAAATTATACGCAGAGCTGTATCAGCAACACCTCGGCAGCAGCTGCCACCCCAAAAAGCAGAATGCCCTTGAGGACAATACACCTGTGAACACATAAAGTGTTTATTTAACTGAAAGCCAAAACTTTAAGTTACGCAAAGCAATTATCCAAAGCCTAATATTTGCTCATTATTAACACAAAATAACCTTGTTCTTAAAAAGAATGATAATCTATTTAAAGGATTTTTTCCAAAACTCAGGGAAACATACTGGCACTGTGGATCTGCTATTAGCTTATGACTTGAAAGTCTGATGGTGGGAAGACAAGTGGGGGAGGTTGCCTGTGCGGAGTAACAAAGTATTAGGGCATAGATTTGGAATTCATTATACCCGGAGATGAGAGAAAGAGCCAAGTCATTTTCAGAGAGGCTGTTAAACAACACATTTTTTCTTTTTGGTTCTGCATTATAAAGTAGCATTTTGTTGCTGAAGCATAGAACTACTGTGTTTAAGATGGTGTTTGATCTTACCATCACTATGAGAAGAAGGAAAAAATGGTCCTGGGAAAAAGGTCTTCTTATTACTAGAGCAAACCTTTCATATCTAGTTTACTACCAGCACTGCCCTTTTATGTAACAGTGAGCCTATTTTAGCAGCAGTAAAGTAAAGATAGTTGTTTTCAGCAGATCACAGGATAGTACAAACAAAAAAAGCTAATGATTAAAATAGAGCAGAAATTGAGATAAGGTCTTTAGTTTTGGTAAAGCAAGAAATAACACAAGGAACTCTGTAGTTCAAGTAATTTATAAAATACATTTTCATTCCAGTATGAATACTTTTCAAATCATTTGAAGAATCAATCTTACAAATCACATAAATGGAAAGATATGTTCTAATTAATGTTTCCAAAATTAACACTGAACATGAAAAATATGTGTGTGCATATATGTATATATTTCTGTATAAATGCTCATGAAATGGTCATATTTTTAACTCATATTTTACAATACATTAATTCCCTGTCTGATGCATTCTGATGCCATTTAAGAGAAATACTTTCAGATGAGAATGTGTATTAATACTTGCATTTGTTGAGCCCAGAAAGCTGTGGAAGGATTTGCTATTGACTATTACAGCTTTCTTAGGTGTCACTTCCTTAAATACTTACAATGCTGAATGCAAATATATGTAGAGTGATGCCAGCTTGTAAATATTCTCCCATCAATTATTTTGTACAGTTAGATTTAGTGGGTTACTTTACGTACAAAATAAAACTCTAAGAGAATAATATTAGCATAACTTCATGATACCTGCCTTTTCTTTCAAATAGGATTCCACATGTAGCTAATGGAAGTAACTTATTTTGTTTCATATTTTATTATTGGATAGTTCAAAGTTTAACATAGCAATATTTTTTCAGTTGAGTTTCTTAAAACTGCTCTATTTTCATCTCTAAATTAGCATGGTACATTTTAGAGATCGAAGCTAAAACATATGGATTAAGTCAATGAATCCATTTCTAAACCTCCAAATAATGTTCTGATTATTCATGCAAATTTATATTTTTGCCAGTATTTCTCTCGTCTTTAAAACATAAGCCATTCCAAAAGTCACATCTCTTATTTATTTCCATGGATCTTACAACAGATACAGAGAGCACAATAACACTCAGCTACAAGATACTATTTTTTAGCATAGTCACCAGCATTAGTTTTGCATTTTTACCAACCGTGAACAAGAACCTGCATGCCATGCTTGGAAAGATCTGCACCAGTGGAGATGACCCACTGTCACCACTGCTGAAACACACTTCCCTTTGTTCACATCCACTGTTAGGTCTCCAGAAACATTCAGCAAGTACTGATATATGTCAACTGGTGCCATTTTTTCCTCATGGAGGAATTAAATTCCAGCCCTTTGCTTCAGATACACTTCCATGTCAGATACCATTTTGTCAGGCTGCCTCTCTGCTGCCATCTGTCACACAGCAACAATGTGTAACAATATTGGTGGCAAGTTCTGTCTCCACTGCCATCCCACTTTCATCAGCCCCTGATGCTGTAGGACAATATCATAAAATAGAAGGCATTACTTTTGGAGCAGCCCTCCAAGTAAATTTAAGAGGAGTGCATTTTCTTCTCCTAATGTGTATGATAACATAACAGAATGATTGATGTCATGTATAGATACAGACCTACTTTGATTTCAGTTTTCTTGGCTGTGTTTAATTGTAATTTGATATAAATGCTCTAAGCATCCAGCTAGGATTCCAACTAAAAGGAAATTCAGTGACAGCAATAATAATAATAATAAAAATAATAATAACAACACTATTTATTTTCCCCTGGAGTGTTTAGCTTTTATTAAATGTCAACAAATCTAAAGACAAGCTTTGCTAATCTATGTTGTGTATGGGAAGTAAGTTACAAGCACAAGTTACTGGAGATAATGTTTGCTTTGTTTTAGATAGTCAGGATCCAGAGAACTGAGATCTCTCACAAGGTTTTAAGACCTACCGCTTGTTTTCCTTTAACATTTGTCAGATCTCCCACTGGTGATCAAAGAATGCCAAGCTGAGATATAACATGAGGGCTGAAAGCAGACCTGTATTTGTGATTGTTTGCTACCCTTTGCGATAAGTTTATCTGTCAGTTTCTTTCCTGTTGACTTTCATGTGCACTATCACCCCAGCATGTTATATTTTTTCAAACAGAAAATGGAATTACAAGCGGAAGATGCCGCTGCATGGAAGGTCTGCTGCTGTGCTGCCCACTGAAGACTTGCCTTGGGGTGAGGGCTACAGACTCAAAAATAGCTTGGCACTAGGAGCTCCACCTTGCTGTGGCATAAGCTGGCTTCCTGCTGACCTCACATCTGCCTTCACACAGGTTGCACTGAGACTGAGATGGTAGAACAGAGGCAAGTACTGTGCACTGGAGAAATGTGTCAGTCATAAAAGAGAGTGCACAGCAGCCATGCTTTGTCTGGCACAGCATTTTGTAGGATTTAAAGGGAGTGTAGAACTATGCCAGCTAGTCTCGCCCAAGACATCCCAGATTTGGTTCAATGTTGTGATGAGACTGCTGAGGCTTTATAAACCCTCATTTAATAAGGAGGAATTGACAGAGCAAAGTATTACTAGGGTTTGTCACAGCAAGCTGTATGTCCAGAACAGAAGTGCTAAGCCAACAAAAGGAGGAAGGTAGAGCTATGGATCCCTGTTTGCTTCTCAACAACAACCTTGTTGCAGTGCAGTTTCTTCTATACATTTGGAATCATCTCTGGTTTCTCATGACATTTGGCCCAGTAAATGACTTGTGTTTGCTCTCTATTCAGATGGTACCCAAAAATAAGCATAAAAAAAAATCCACCTCTTATTAAAAAATCAAGAAGAAGAAAGCACAGACACAAAATACAGTTTGGGCGCCATAGAGAAACCACTACCAAAAAGGCTGAGCATGTATCAGATCATCTTTTTGCAGAACGTTTCTTCTCAGATATATGAAGGTGGGAAGAAAGCCATTGGTAGAATTTCCCCTATTGCAATGCCTCTTTATTATTTCATTAAAATCCTTGTAATGCACAAAACAATAAAAGAAAGCAACTTGAAAGTTCACAATATACAAGATTCATCTTGCATTCATAAAATGTGTGTAACCCATTTTATACTGATGTTTGCTTGCTTAAGAATGCACACCTGCACATTACTACTTGTGGAAAATAAGTTTATTAGCCAAGGAATGTCTGGACTCTTACTGGAAATCCCATGTAAATGCAGTTATGCTTTCTGTTAGGACTCCTCTTCAGTAAAAAATTTGCTTCCACTGCCATATTCCAGGGGCAAAAGAAGCAGCAAATGATATACAGGAAAGATGCAGGTAAAAGTATTCAGAGATTAAAAATGCTCCATGCCTGATCCTGATGATTCAGTGCGTCTTTCCCTGTTGAATGTAAGTATTCTGTTTCATACTACATTTATGTCTGATCATATACTCAGAAGCTGGGACTTTATTAGTGCCTCATTTGTATTTGTTTTTACTTTGAATCAAAACACAAAGGTGATGACAGAAAAAATTCTGATGCTTTGCATAGGATTAATAATTGAGAGCCATTCAGCTTTGTTAATCATCCATTTGAAGGGAATTTCCTTATGCAAAGAGATTGCTCCACCAAGGACAAAACCATTTTTTTTCATCTCTGAACTCCAAATGAGCGGGAGAGTGGAAAGAGCAAGGGGAGGCAAAGGAGCAAAGTGGGAAGCTTTGATCGTTTCACCAAGAGGCTGAGGCAGTTTGAAATGAAAGAATCTCTCACCACATTAAAAAAAAAAAGAGAGAGAAGAAGAAAGGAGAAAGAAAGAAAAGAAGGAGAAACAGAGAGCACAGTGTGACAGAAACAAAATGTTAAGCAGGAGCCAAAGCCTCACAGGAACGATTGCTGCCAGGCTCTACAGAAGCTTTTTTGCA
The DNA here is from genome assembly GCF_019232065.1 of Centrocercus urophasianus. NCBI lineage: Eukaryota > Metazoa > Chordata > Aves > Galliformes > Phasianidae > Centrocercus > Centrocercus urophasianus. The sequence continues at coordinate 12,023,827 of NW_024884778.1, read as the reverse complement.
AAGAGTAGAGAAGGAGCATCTTAGTTTCTTTAACAGATTCCCTAAAACCAATGAATTGCCAAGAGAAGCGATGAAATCACAGGAAGAAAATGCATTCAGGTGACTTTTCACTTTGCCTTGCTTCTGTGCCATCTAGATGATAAAATAATTGTGCTAAATGAGTCTGATTAGCCTGGGGCCATGGAAAAGCCTGTGTCAAAGCTATTAGGCAAGCTGCAAGAGGAGCACTGGCTCCAAAGTCTTAAGCAGTAGGCCTGAGAGATCCTATTTCTCAATGGAGAGCCATATCCTGGGGTGTTCCAGGCTTTGGAGCTTCATTCAGGGTGAACTTAACAGAAAAGGCATCAAATAGAAGCTGGTTCACTCATGTGGAGCTGGTCTGCTAATGCTGTGCCTCCATTTTGAAATGAGCAGAAAATTAATAACTATAATCTTTGGATGTAATTTTGTCATTACCAGTTTGACTGGTACTTTATTCCAGCCCAACAAAATGAATAGAACCTTCTGCTGGTCGAAGTGCTATTACATTTGAGGCAGGATCTACTGCCCTTATGCAGCCTAGTTTTCTTTGCTTTAATCTTTTAAGTTATAATGCCTTATGCAACACCTGCTAGTAAGCACCCTGTTGGCAGGCCCACAAATAGAGGTGGATATACAGGAAAGCAAGTCTACCTGTGCCTGGACTGTTGACAGAGATACTAATGGATTATGAGTGTACAACCCAAACACACTAAGTGAGCATTTTCCCATGTATTTAAACATGAAAAGTCTGTGATTTGCTGAAGGCTAATAAAACAAGAGACCTTAGCCCTTCTTAATTTGCAGAAAGATTATTTTTTGCAAAATAATTATTACTTCATATGTGATGCTTAGTATGCTTTTATTTCTGCTAGAGTTGGCATAGCATGATGGAAACCTCAACTGTGATAATTTCTGTTTAAAGAACTGCAGCATATAAGTTATTATAAACAGTGTATAAATTCAGTGCCTGAATAACTGTCATCTCTTTTTCCCACCAACAGCAGTCACTATTCAGACATTTGAATGATAGAAACAGAACCACACCTATCCACTGTAATTTATTTCAGTGATTTTCAACAGGATGTTCTCTAAAAAAAAATTCCTTGAAAAATCCACATCAATCCTTCATCTCTCCTCTTCTCTGAGGAATGTGTATTTATATTATTCTTGAGCCAAGAATGGATCATCATTCACATATGCAAAAGAAATACTAAATTACTTTAGAGTTTGCTCATTCTTACTCTATTCTCTTTACTTCACTTTTGTGCAGCAATATACATTAAACCATTTATTCTGTTGAGTACAATAGCACTAATTGGAAATTTACATGGAAATGAGTGCTATGAGACTGAGTAAATATTGCTGATTAGTATTGCAAGAATTTGCTTTTTTTTTCTCTTTTTTTTTAAAGAAATGGCACAAGAACAGTCCTTGGCAAGCTACAGGAAGATGCTGATCTTCTGAATGCTTTTGGAAACACTTCTTACATATCAGTCCTTTTCTTTGTCTCATGCACTGTCCATGCTCAAAGAGAACAGTATTTTACATCAATTTAGTTGTATATGTTTGCAAAATTCTCAAAGCATCAAAAGGCTTGTATATACGAGGTATTTGAAGAAAGCAGACACAGGCACACCAGATCAAAGGTACAGAAAACATTCTGATTAAACTAATTTTTTAAAAATGCATCTGAAGAAATTCTCTTTGATTCAGAGAACATGAAAACCAAATAGCCTTTGAACAAAAAGTTCGAATGAAATCCAATATTTTTTATAATTTAAGAAATTCAGGGCTTTTAATGTTTCTTTGCTTTTGTCTTTTTATACATCAGTTAGATAAGGACAGAGCTATTGTATGAAATATACATGGGGTTAAAGCCTAATGCAGAGCCATCAGTAATGTCTGTAGAACTCGAGTTTTCTTTGAATTTCATCATGCTTTAGAAAAAACACGTTTGCAAAAGTCTCAACAAGTTTTCAGTTATTTATTAAAAATAGAGACCAACTTTTGAAAAGTACACTGTAAGTACATTTACAACTATTCCTGTTAATACATTTGGAGACTTCTTTTCTTTTCAGCATTTACCATTTAGTTACAACAATGATGTCCTGCCAGTTTCAGAAGTAGTAAACTTCTTTCATAACAAGGATATGAGAAACATGACAGGAAAATATAGGATCCCTGCCTTTTCATTATTTCGGATGACTTGGTCATCATCCAACATGCTGCTATATGTTCTTAGACTTTTTTAACTGAGAAAAATGAAGAATCATTTCTCTGAAGATCTAAAGGTTTGGGATTTTTCTATTTATATTGACGAGAATTTCTACAGCAAATGGCGTACATCTGAATGCAACCAGCCCTCACAAGCTTTCTTCCTGAGCTCTGACAACAGCAGAATACTCTTGGTCATGGTTTCAGTAGCCTGCAAGTGGGAGAATCTCCACTAATAACTAGTTTCTAGTCACAATTTGCAACCAGTCTGGATAGTAAATGCCGTCCTCTTAGCTTGTTATTTTCACCTTTTCTTACAAGAAATTGCCTGCACGCTATATTTCTCCCATCATATGTGTTTTCTGACTATCTGGTTGGGATTTTTCCTCTTCTTTTTACACTGTTCAGTTATCCTCCTTCTCGATTCCACAACTTCTAAACTTTCGCCTCCAAACTGTCCTTCAGAAATTCCTGAATACTCTTGCCCAAATAGATAAGTATTTTTAAAAGCATTTTCACTTTCCTGAATATAACTCTTGCCAGGCAGGGAAAGCATCTTCTATAGAACTCTGCTTCTTTACGATGAGTTTGATGCCTGTTGGAAGAATTGCCTACAAAGTCACCAGCTCTATGTATTTTCTGACTTTCTATGGATGCATAAACCTGCAGAAGCAGACTGTAAAATGTTCCTAGTAGCAAGTAAACTTTACTGTCGATGATCGTAAAGTTGTAATAACTATAACCAGTATGATGGCTATAAGCCTTCAGCAAGAGCAGGAAGAAAAATTTCAGATAAATGGGTACCAGTAACTGCTCATGTATTCCTAGCATAATGGCAGAAATAACAAAAACGTCTAATTAAAAGTGTATTTTACTTATTTAATACATACCTCATAAAAGCCACCTTGACCATCAGTTAGCCAGTTCTTGTCCATTTGCAGGATATAAATGTAAATGAAATCTCTGATACTGTGATTGCAGTAAGCATAAACCTAAAGTCTCATCAAGCAGTTGAGTGCAAAGAAATTGAAGAAGCTGTCAGACATTCTCATGTGTTGTCTGTGCTGTAATTGTTTCCAGTGGTCAGCAAAAAAAAACCGAAATAGAACCATAAGGTTTTAAAGATTAGGCTTCATGTCTCCCGCGAAGTCTAATACATGATATGGCCCTTTCCTGGAACTCTGAATACACTGAAAGAGAATGATGAAGCAGAAGAATGGGCACTATGCCATTGCATCAGATGAAAGGGACGTTGGTGGATATTTGCCATGGGAATTCTTGACTGTTAAGCACTTGATCTACTGTCTGTTAGCTCATGGGAATGGAACTAGTAAACTTGGGAAACCTCAAATAAATTCCCATTGTATATATAATATAATCCAAAACAGAATTTTCTTGGGAACAATTGCTAATGATACTGGAAGTCATCCTTGTTGAATGGAAGAAGAGACAATTTTCTGTGATCCATTTTAGTACAGATGCTGAAGATATTTAGCCAATGGTTACAAGATGCATAGTCTATCATTAGTTAAATCTCTATTTTAAGCATCAGCCTATTCAGGTACTATAAAGAACGTTTTTTAAAGTCTGCATCTGCCACCCTTACAATGACATGAGGAACCTTTAAAATTACCTAGGTGATAAATTGCTGTTTCAGAAGAATTCTTGAATGAGCTCATCTTTGTACTCTATCCACTATAGTCATGGTTTCTGTTATAAACCAGATGAGCTGAACGTTTACCTTAGATCTTTTTTTCTAATTTATGAAACAAGTATGTAAAAAAGACAAAGTCACTTTCCTGTACAAACAATTTCACTACCATATAAAACAATCCAATCACTTTGTCACTGCGTGGTTGGGGATAAAACTCTTTCTCAATTCTTCCTCAGCCCAAAACTGCCAAGATTTGAAGACACCTCACACTGAATAAGTCATGCATTTCTAACTGGCTTCCCGATAGGAGTTTTATTCATTATTTAATGGAAACCATTAAACCCCTGAAATCAGAATACACGACTAACATATTAACATGCCCCAAAGAGAATAACTGAATCCTCTAAAGAACTGCTCTTAATTACCACACCTCAAAGAATAAGCCAGCACAGACTAATCAATGACATATCAAATATACCAGCTTTATAGGGCATACATAAATACTGAAACAGTTTGGCATTAGAGCTAGGGGCATGAAATATAATGAAATCTTTGGACATCTTCTTTTAGAAAATAGATTTACTAGAGTCAGTTTAATGACAGTTACTATATTTTCAGGCCTTTTATATCTCTTATTTTAAGTCTTATTCTTTAACTCATGAAAGCATGTTTCTGTATCTATTTTCTCAGTTCTAATGTATCATTCAAATTTTGCCTCAGAACTTCTTGCTTGCCTACTTTTACTCTCACAAGACATAGAGCATAATGCATGTCAGCTGACACACAATACATTCTACCATAAGAATACACCCAAATTTGACCCAGAGAACAATACCCCACAGTATATAAAAACCTTAACATGAAGTGGCCAGAAATTTTCACAATTACTCCAGGTGCAGGTGAAACTTGTTTTCCTATTTAAATCGTGCTCAGTTTTCATTTCCCTCTTTGTCTGTGTTCCACTTCTTCTCCTCCTCTACTTCCGACTATATTTCTGAATCAATTTAAATTAAATTAAATTAAATTAAGTAGGAAAGAAAGGGGGAAAAAAAGAGACGTATACAGTCATGTCTTCTCAGCTGTTTTTTTAAACTCTCACAGCTCTAGTAAAAATACTACAAATATATATGCATTCTTACCCATGAGTCCTCTGTGCAAAATCTTTTCACACATGCAAAAACAGATAACATTTCGTCACTTTCCTGCAGGGATAAATAAAATAATTGTGAAAGAGAAATCCACTGCAGCTCCTGTCTATTTGTTTAGTTACAGCCACTTTCTCAGCATCAAGACTGTGCATGTTGATACTAATTACGAAAGTCATTTCCCTATATACTATCTACTGTAAGTGGCTGCTACTGCAGTTAAAATTATTTCGGTGTGCCCTGAAGTTGTCACAAACTCATTACATACTAAGAAACAAAACAAAACAAAAAAATTCCCTGCACTGCTGTCCTGCTGAACCTTCGTACTAATCTAATGATCCTATTTCAGAGAACAGGAACATCCATCAGATGTTGGAAGGCACTCTAGAGGTCATTGAGTCAAGTCTCCTTTTGCTCATGCAGGGCTTTCTAGAGCCCATTGCTCAGCATGTGTCCAGGCAGCTTTTGAATGTCTTCAAGGATGCAGACTCTACAAATTCTCTGGGCAACCTGCTTCATTATTCAGTCATTCCCACAACAAAGAAGGGTTTCCTTATCATAGAATCATACAACAATTTGGGAAGGGACCTCAAAAATGATCTAGTTCCAACCTCCCTGCTGTGGGCAAGGTTATATTCAGATACAACTTCTTGTGTTTCAATTCATGTGTGTTATCTCTTATATCATCAGTGGGCACCATGAAAAAGAGCCTGGCTCCATCTTTTCAGATATTTATATAGACAGATATGATCTTTCCATCTCTGAGGGAAACAGTTCCCAGCTCTTTCAGCCTTTCCTCATTTGAGATGCTCCATTCCCTTAATCATATTTGTGACTCTTCATTGGACACCCTCCAGTATGTTCACTATTTACAAATAAGGGAGGATTTAAAGCAAAGCAGAGCCTGAGCTAAACATAATTGAGCAAAGTAGCAGCACTGTCCGTGAAACAAAAGATAAGAAAACACTAGAAAAACTGACCAAATAAATAAATTAGAAGAATTAGAAGGGACGAGCAAGGGATGTTTAGACATAATATAGATGGACGGATGCCTATGTCTGTGTGTCTGTCTGTGTGCATACCTACTAACAGCGGTCTGCTGCTAAGGCACTGTAAGCTGATGCAAACTGTTTCATATGTTAAAAAGCTGTATTAATAAAAAGATCATTTCAGAAGTAGACAGACATTATGTCTATGCCAAAAAATGACATTAGAAAGGGATTAACTGTTTAAGTGGTCAAATTAAACCAGACAGAAACAGTTAGCTTCCCTCGGACCGTAGCTCCTCTGCATGAGGTAGCGTGACTAGAGTTGCCAGTACCTCTTTGCTACTAAGGCAAAGAGACAGTAATATTAGGAATTGGGACACTTCCCAGACTCTTGCTGTCTGACCTTATGTTTTGCAGTTTTATCTGTGCTAGAGGAGGGTCTCCCAGTTTCCCTGTGATAAACCTGGGCCGTAGCAGAGAGCTTTTTTGGAGTAGCTATTTCTAGTAAGCTGCTCTAGCACATGGTGTAGACATGTTTATTCTGGCAGAATTTCATTTTTTTCTGCGTAGTACGGGTGAAATAATTGACCCTGGTAAATACGCAGTTTTGTCATAACTAAATCACAGAGTGACTTTTGTTGACAAAACAAGGGATAAAACTCTGGCTGATATGATAGCCTACAGTGGAAGCCTGATCAAAAAGTTACAGGGACATGTAACTTGCTTGTCATTCTTCTCATTTAGCAGTCTTACTTAGATGGTTAGGGCTCTGGTTTGATACTTGCTTTGGGGCATTAGGAGTAGCAGCGTGCATGTGTGCATATAGCAGAAAACCCCTGTGCATGCAGAGGTGCTCCAGCCCCACCAAGGACTACTCCAGCACAACTCTAGTGTTTCTTGCACTCAGCTTTACTCCTTCAGAACAAGCTCAGCAGTCTTCGGACACCATTATGTTTTGCCATAAGACTATAAGGTCTCTTAAGTAAAAAAGTATTAGCTTGTATGATTAGCAGTTGTCTTTTTCTTCTGTTTTATTTTCCTAAGTTAGAGGAAAAAAACAGTCTCTGAATACCTACTAAATTGCTTCTTTTAATCTCAAGTTCAATTGTGAAGTAAGCAAGATATGCTTTAGTCCTGTGTCAGCAATGTCCATTCACTGCAGGAAAAGAAAAGTAGCAGCTCTCAGACTGAGCCTACTCCTTCCAAACACTGCTCCTGATCCCTTCTGCACCTTCTTCCCCTTTGCACAACCACTACCATTTTCCCAAACCACGTGCACAAGCCTCTTCCCCCAGGCTTAGCAATTGCCCAGGCTGGAGTTATTCCCTTTAAAATTAGATAATGTCTCCACAGCAAACCTGAACTGAGCTGCACATTGTCTTGGCTGCTTCTGCCAGAACTCGATGCCATTGATTTTATACCATATTGCAAGTATATCCTGGCATAGCTATTGGAGCACATTCAGTTAGAATATTCAGCCTGAGTGGCTTAAAACCACACAGACTTCATAATCATGGCTAAAAGCGACCTTTTCCTTTCTCCCTCCATCTCATTTCATGTCCCAGTCACAGTGATACATTATAGAGCCATGGGATTTTGGGATAGGTTAGGACATTCCCCACATACCTCCTTATTCCTCACACAAGGTATCCTTGGTGGGTCATTGCTTACTGTGGGCCATGTATTATTATCATGCCAGAGAGACCAAGTTAAAACCTACCAGACTATTACCAAAGCATAAAAAGCAGATTCCACAAGTCTCTTGGAAACATCAAACAAAGTACCAAAGGTTTTTGAAGGCCCTAACTATAGAAAACTTGATTTGCAATGACTGTTAATTGGAAAAATCCCTGCAGAGCAGAAGACACAGAAGGATGGACTGGATAGGGCATAATCTCTTTACTGTCAGAGATATCAAAGATAGAACTCGGCTATCAATACATCTCTGATCAGCCTCTGCCTGTTTTAACAAGCCAATCCTTCATGGAGTTAGATCATCATGCTCTTGAATAGCTGGAAGAAAACCTACAGAATAGGCCAAGTAGGGAGAAGAAAAGCAAGAGGAAATGTCGACAATCTCTGAAACGGCCAGTCAACACAGCTGGAAGAAATGTTCTGGATAAATAATTGTGGCAAGAAGGAGTGGTGAGATGCAGTTAGATTTAACTAGAGCTGTTCAGAGCAGATATCAAAAACATGCTTCCACTAACAGTATCTTCAATACCACTCGCTAAGCTACTACTGTCAGTGAAGCTGACTTTATCTAAAACAATTATATTTTTCTACTCTTAAGTTATCTCTGGATTTATAAAAATAGCAAAAGCTATTTTCTAACACATCTGTCTGGAAGTCAGCAAGACGTACAGTATGGGATGCATACCCACAATCACCAGAGCTATATGCCCAGGCTGGTGAGCTATAGCAACTGCAGCAGCTGCAGGGCATCAAGTGACCCAGGTGCTGCCCTGGGTGTCAGAAGACCAAAGTCGTAATATTGAAAATTGCTGAAAAAATGCTGAGTACAGTACATTGTTGATTCTGTATTAGTTGTCCTACATTTCTCATTTATTGTGTCATGTCTGACTATTGCTATGGCTTTGACCAGAGAGGGACCTGGCAAGGACCGTTTTCTGACTATTCTTTACATTTTTCTTTCCAGCCTCAGTGTGCTCAGTATCTCTCCGTGCAGGTTGCCTGTTTGCCACATTATTTTTATATATGCAGACATATGTACATACTGATTAATAAGTTAAGTTAATTTAGCACAAGAATTCGATGGTGAGACAGAAGACCCCAAGAGAAAAGTTCTTTCCTGTTGAGATAAAGCAGCAACTCTGTTAGCTTAAGCCAACACAGACTTTTTTTAAGTTACCCAGAATTGCTTAGACTGAGATTTTCTGAACATCTATGCATTTGAAAAAGACTAAACTATTTGAAAGGAGCTATTAGCATGCATGCTTTAACTTCACTTCTTTTTCATGTTTAGCTCTTAGAGGAAAAAATACCAGATTTTGATATGAACATCTGTTTCATGTTTTTCTAAATGTAAGCTTACTATGAAAATTAACCCCATAGTTTTCAGTTTGAGTAGCCATCTAGCTGTTTAGTATGCATTCAGAAAATTTGTCTTCCCAATATGGCTCGGGACCCAGATCAGTCTGTAGCTCTTTTGTCCTCTGGAAATAACTGGTCAACACTGTATATGTTCAAATGTTTAACTAAGACATTATTCACACAGTCGCCATTAGCAGTTGTCACTGCTTTGTGCTTAGGCATGCCAGTAGCTGTAACTCAACCTTCAGTCTCATGCAGTGTCATTCAACTTTTATCCCAAAAACTGCAGGGAAATAACATTCATATTTGCTCTTTCCAGAAATGCGTTTTAGTTACAAACAGGCCAGCAGATGTTCAGCAATGCTGAAATCATGATACAGAGCACAGGTCTGAGCTTGATTTAGAGGGAAGTCTCTTCTCCTTCATCAGAAAATGAAGGCTTTAAGCACTGATAAATTTTTACCTACCAAAACAAAAGTGATTTTGCTTCCTGTCAGATTAGGTTACTTAAGATGAAGTTAGCAACTGCTAGCAAACCTCCTCAGATACAGGGCTTCCTTTCAGCATGGCTGAGCTCCCTAAGTGCCAGAGGATTTTCTGTTTCCCATATTCCCAAGCCAAGAGATGAGACCTTCAGTACCTCCAGCTTCAGACTGGTTCATGAACTGCACCAGTGCTCCTGCTTTTTGACTGTTTCGCAATTCCCATCACAGTTCATTGAATCATAGAATCATTTGATTTGGAAGGAACTGTTGAAGACCATCTGCTTTGACTACCCTGCAATGAAAAGGGGTCACCTATATCCCCATCAGGTGCTCAGAGCCCCATCCAGCCTGACATTGGGTGTTTGCAGGGACAGGGCACCCATCACCTCTCTAGGTAATATGTGTGAGTGCTTCATCTCCCTTAGTATAAAAAACTTCTTCCTTATGTCCAATCTAAATCTCATTTAAAGGGAGACAATATGAAGAGGGAGAACAGAACTAAATAAAAACAAGACTTTGTATTTTTAATGTCTTCAGAAAATTTACCTCTGACCTGGAGGAGTTTCACTTCTAATGCAGGTAACCTCTTACCAGTTTGGCTATCTGAACATAACAAGGCTCTGCATCAGCTTATGGAAGTAGTAGGTATTCTGGACTGTTACCATGTAAAGAAACCACTGTTTCTTTTACCACAGTGAGAAAGATTTACACATATTTTCGCTGAGAACTTCAATACTTCAGCTGTAAAATCTTTCACAGATAAGAAGACACTGTTAATCACCCCTTCAAGTGTACGGATGACGCATAGGCTTTTTATTTTTATTTCATTTTGTTTATTAAAAACCTGTTTGTATTTACATACTAGCACTGTAATTCTGAGGCCATCAGTGACATCCAGTGGCCAACTAGATTAAGCCTAGACATATTTCATAGACAGCTGTCTGCTGCTTTCCTTAGTTAAAAAAAAAAAATCAATAGAAGTGTTAATTATGCAGTTGACTTGTTCAGCCTAATCCTCCCTCATTGTGAGCAGAATCTCCCCAGAGAACAGACTGCAGGGTTGAGCCTTGTGCTATTCTCTCCCTTTGAACTGGCAAAACCCAGAATTTTGCGGGAGGCACAAGGATGTGATTTCGGCTCTGCGTTCTGTGCCATTATCACTGAGCTGAGACAAAACCGATGCTGCAATCTCTTGGCATTTGAACTGGTACAAAACTGTAACTATTTCTGTGTGTGATGCAAGAAGACATGACTGTCAGTATGAGTGTGCCCTGCCCTTTCCATTTCGTTCGTATGAACTCATTCCATCCCCGGGCCTCGAAAGAGCTCAAGTCAGCTCACTGCCTCACTGACCACAGCTACATGTTTCATATATGGGGAAGGTGAATGGGGTGAAGTTTGTCCTCATGTTTTTAGTCTACACAAAGTACAAAATGACCGCATTTTTGCTTGTAAATGAAATCCTGAAATAGAAGCTACATGAAAGTAATAGAAGTTAGAGACCAAACCACTTTGTGTACAGTTCCCAGGACACAGGGCGTTCAGGCTCTGCTTAATGTGACGAACTGTGGGCAATAGCATTGGTGGCTGCAAGCAGTAGAGCAGGCCTTGCGCTGTTCCACTTCTGTTTGTGGTGCCTCTCATATTTTACTAGAGAGTAAAGTTTCCTGTGACCTGTGCCAATGAAGAATTACGTCTGCACTTTGCAAAAAACTGAAGAGCTAAATGGAGTACATTGGAAAAGGCAGCTCATGCCAGCATTGTCATACTTGTGATTTATTTTTCCCCCATTATACTTACTCCATAGCTGGCACAAACTAAAGAAACAGTGCTGCTTATGAAACATAGTTGTGGTCATCAGAAACGAGAAGAAAAAATAATAAATTCCAGAACTCCAGTTTAGAATAAAGTGTTTTACCAACAGGGCACATAGTATAAGTATGAAGTAGCAATGAACAAGAACGAAATGCCTGTTGTTCATTAGCCCAACAGATAATGAATTAGCAGTACTTCATGGATTACAGAATGTAAAGATGGAATCTGTACACATATAAGCTGTTGACAAAAGAAAGAGCATCAGTGATACTGAGACTTACTCCACATTCAAACTGATACAGCCAGAGAAGGAACTGTCCCTTTGTTTACAGTATTTTATATTCCTTTAAATACATCTATAGCATATATTTGACTGGTCAAGAGGGGCCACAACCAAACTCTGAGTTTCATAAGCTTACATATCTGATACACACTACAGAGGCTTTAAATTAAAAGGTGATGGATGTCTGCTAAGCTTTCTTGGTTCTTGCCAAGGACAGAATGACTTACAGGGCAGACATCTGTAGCAAATATGTTGTCTCTTCACTGAAGGCAGAAATTTGTCATCGTCTCTGGATACAAGCACAGGACCACTTTTGCACATCAAGTTTCACAGTAGTCAGCAGCCACTTAAATGCTAGCCTATTGCACCAGGCAACCAGAAACCAACGGTGTGGGACTGCAAATATGTACATGTCAATACTTGCAGAGAGTTACACACAGACACATAAATGCAATTGTATATGTGTATTTACCTTCAAACACTGTCCAGAAGCAATACTTAAGGCAGTCTCAGGAAGGTGCCATTAGGAATATCAGTGCTTGTATTCAGACCATAGGTGTCTACATTTTGTTCAGGTTAAGAAAATCAGTTTTCTCTGCTTTGAGAGAAGAGAGAAAAGGTGAAGCTGGCAGAACTGATACAAATGAAGAAGTTGTTGCTGATCATTTCTGTAGTAATTCTCCCTGAAAGCCAGCAGTGCATTTAGAAACTAGCAATTATATGTGCAAGGCCTTGCTACTGGCAAGCGGCACTGCAATGACAGGCTGTGCAGTTGGTATTGTGGTTACTGATGTTTTGCTCTATGGTTTCCTTTCTACGTATCATATAAAGATATTTTGATGAGGTTTCACCACTCTAATATATAAATACCATTTTCTATGAGGCAGAAAATTAAAATCCAAAGTAGACACCCAAAGGCAGTTATTTAAAGACTCTTTCAGGAGACTGAGCACAGCTAAACTAATAGCGCTCCTTTGGACAGGATAGTCAAGCTCAAGGTCTTCAGCTTACCCTCAGCTGCACATTCAGCTTGCTGCCTGGAGCTTTTGTCATGTTTTCCCTGCACTGTGTTATTAACACAGAGTTTGAAAACTCCACCCATAGGTTTACAAATATCCCACCATGAGCAGGTGTGCAGGGTCAGTTATGGAGCTGGTAAACAAGAACTGCCCTGTGTGTGTGGTCTGACAGCATTCCTGCATGAGAGCATCCTATAGTCTGAACACAGATCGGGGAAGGAAAGACCTCACTGATGCTGCTCATTTAAATGAGAGGCCTCCAGCTTCAGGCTTTTTCAAGAGACTATGGGTGTCATTGCTGGGATCTGCATTTTATGGCTATGAGAAGCACTTGTGCAGCTGAATCAGAAACCATGCACAAACCACCCGCTGATGTCAGCCCAACATTTGGCAGAAATGTCTAAGAAAAAGAAGAAATACTGAGAAAATACATCTGTTTCTTGAAGTGTCTGTGTCTAGAGGAAGTTCAGACTCAGTTGAAAAGACTGGCAACATCCAAGCCGTCTCTGTGAAGTAAGCATCTAGGTAGAAACTATGGAAAGAAGACGTTCATATGCTTTTGTGAACTTCCAGATGCAATGGATGAGCAAGAGCTACTCCCAAAGGGGAGAGAGCTGAGTGTGCACCTCTGCCTTTCATGACTTCCTTCCTCAGATTGGAGCATGTGCTAACTTTTGCAGAGAAACGGAGCATATTTGCATCTTGGGAATATATTGCTTTTAAAAGGCCCCCCGCTGCATGTCTAATGACAGGGTTCAGATTTGCTGAGCTCTTTCCTGATCTTGCTGAACCTATTTCATTAGCGTTTCTGGCTCCACAGACAGTTGATCATAGCACTGGCAGCACTGTGTTTCCTTTTAAGGTTTGTCTCAGCTTTGGTCTAGGTTAAAGCAATTATGGAATTAATTATTGGCTGTACAGCTGTTCTCCCCTACACCCTGCCAAAAGTCAGCTTAGCACACATTCTTCCCTGCACAAAATGCTAGTGACACAAAGCAAATCTGGTGCACTTAGTGAAGTATAGAAATAGCAATTCCCACCCTATAGCCAAACCAGCAGATTACAAACAAATGCTTGCCAGGAGCACTGCCATGCATCTGGTGTGCCTCTCTCTGCAGCCTCTGGGCAGGTGTTGTGAACATGCCTCTGGGATCTGTAACACTCTCTTTAAAAAGAACATATAAAAGCCAGAGATACCGAATAGTCTATTCTTTAAAAGCATTTTCCCCCTGCTTAGAATTCCAAATTCTTCACCAACTGTACTAATACTGACTGTTTCACCAGTTGTAGTGTTTTTCAAGAACTTTTTTGGACTGATTGTTCCTTACATGGTCCTGTGCATTTCAGCTGCCATTATGTTTGGTCTATTTCCTTTCTTGTTACAATTTCTTTTTTTCTCCAAGAACTAAAGGAAAAATCAGCAATCATCAGTACACCCAGTTTAGTGTGTAGAACAGTCCCCTGTACACCTATTTCCCTACGTCCAGGCCAGCCTCCACTCACAGAAACCTCTCCCGAGTATTTCAGAAGATGGCAGATTACTGCTATAAAAGACGTTGCTTAAAGAGCCCACAGAATTATGTGTGGCCTTGAAAGGCACACCCTTCTCTCCAGCACAACTTCATTTCATAGCGAGGACTGGGGCCTGGCAGCTGGTCTCAGCACCACTCCTCACCTGCACCCCAGCACAGAGATGGGAACATAAGTGATTGCCTCAGCTCATGCAATAGTTCCCACTGTATCAGCAGAAAAGCATATATCCTCCCAGTGTGCTGTGTGCCATTATCATCACTGGAGAACTCAAGGAGTACAGGGAGGCGGAGGCAGACTTTCCAAGCTAGAGCTAATTCCCCATTGCTGTGTTGCAATTTGCAATCCATTGCATTACATAAATCAGCTGATCAGCAACCAGGAACAATACCACGTTGCTTCAGAGGCTAACCATAACTGAGACTTCTGACATTTGAATAGCAAACCCTCAGATGGATCGTCTGCATACTATTCAAAAAGCAAACCAATATTTTAAGAATCTGGCAGGTGATCTTGAGCAAATAGGCCAGTTATTTAAAGAAATACATGCGAACCAAAGAAAAGCAACTGTAGGTAAATTTAGTCAATTTTAGTTTAATAGCACCTTAACACCTGCAGACATGAAACCCAGCATTTGGTGTTTGCATCCTATCCTCACCACAGCGTAACTCGACAGCTATAATGGAACAATTTGGTTGATTGGATTTTCTTTTGAAAATTATTTTCATGTGGGAAAATTATATCAGAATTATATTATATATTCTGGAACAAGAGGATATATGGATCTTAATGCACAAAGATATTTATTTTTTAAGGAAGTGTGTTAATGTCACCTACATTTTCTTCTCTGAGCAAAATCTGAATTGACTCTGGTATCTCCGTGAAATTCTGCTTCAGTGTCTGCTTCCCACAATGCTGCTAACTTTGGTGACTGTAAATAAGTTGTCCAGTGGCTCTCTGACAATCTGAAATCCTCTGTAAATACAAAGCAACTCTCTGGGGGTCATTTTGGAAGAACAAATGCTTTTGGTTTCTGTAACAGACGTGGCAGAATCTAAAAAAAAAATGTTTTAAAAAATGAGATATTTATTTATGCAATACAACTCAGCATATCGTGCTGTTGGAATCTTAATCCCCAAACTGCAGCTTATTCAGAGCTTATTTCCCCCCTACAGTGAAGCCTGAGTGTTGCAAAAGCAGGAAGAAACAAGTTAGATTTTTCTAAAATGGCAAGAAAATTATCAATAACCATGAGATCGAATTTCCTCCCTCCGGTACACAGAGATCTGAAGTGACCTGGGTGGTTTCAGATGAGTCATTTCCATTGCATCAACATATTCAACACCAGAATTTTGGTTTTCGGCAATATCTGTCAGGTGTTTTCATCTAGCTGTGCTGGTCATTTCTGGCATGGAGACAAGACCACATCATATCTGCAATCTGAGCACACATTGGCTGCTGTCATGCAAAACATGAGAAACGTTTAAATTAATATGTGCTCAAGTCTGTTTGTCATCTAGCATACACTGCAGCAGCCAAGAGGCAAGGTGAGGTCTGTAGGTGCTCATACATCTGCTTAGTGTGTGTGGCTGGGGCTGCTCAACCAAATAGATAACATGGAGAAAAGACTGGTGTTGCTGGTTGTTGGTTGTTGGTTTTTTTCATCTCTTTGAAAAATGCCAAAAATTTGTAAAGCCAAACTGGTAAGACAGTTTGTTGGTAAAATAGGAAAATAATGGAATTAAGGTGACCCCATTCGGCTACCCCAAAACAAGCAAAGAATAATTTGGACAAAACACTTTCAGTGGGGTCAGACAAATATTTCATTCCAACTGGAGTATTTATAAATGAGTTTCTTTTTTTTGAAGTGACTTTTTGGTGGTAGAAAGGAGACTGTAAAGACCTGTCCAAAAACTTTATCCATACCAAAGAGGTCACTTCTACAAAGAACTGCTCAGTTCAACACAGTGGAATCTCATCTAGATTTTCTTCTCACCAATCCAAAAGATACAGTGGAACATAGCATTTTCAGGACAGGAATAGTAGTCAGTAGTGTTATTTTTGTCTTGGAAGTCTCCTGTGGACTTACAATGAAGAGCAGGTTGTTGTGCATTAAGGCCTATGCCAGGACAATCATACCAAGAAGGTCTTGGGCTGGCACGGCTTTCTTCTTCAGTCAGCACCCCAGTCAGCTCCAAGCACTGGAAGGGACTTTCACAGACACCCATCACCATACCTTGGCCAGGCTACCAACTGAAGAATATACTGGATGCTCTGTTTGAACTTGCACCCAGTGCTGGCTCTAGGACAAGCCATTTCAATTCATCAACCAGAAATAGTATGTGAGGGCAACTGAATGTACTTGGAACATTCTACAGTCTCAGAGAGACCTGAAATCACATACAAATGCAGATGTTCCCTCCAATGACATTCTATAGTAAGTGATGCCTGCCTTGTAAATTGTAACATGTAAGTCCCAGCATGGGCCACATAATGATGTCTGCACATCAAGAAACTGAGATGTCTTTCCAGAAATGCATTTTTCTTTATGATACTAATCAAGGATATGTTGGCAAATACTCCTAACAACAGGGAGATTCATTAAAATTTGTCAACTGTCACAAACAAGAAGACTTTTAATTACATTTCCATTTCCCACTTGATTCCAATATTAAGAGAAAAAGACAAATGAAGCATGACTGATAAATAACCCTAGGAGTTTCCCATTTCCTTTCACTGGCATCTACTCAGTGAAATGAGGATACATCTCCATGAGATACAGCAGTTAAACAAATTTAAAACAAACAAATTTGCCAGTTTGGTGAATATCAGAATTACCTAAACCATGTATTGTCCAGCACAGAAATGAGACAACTTTGTTTGGCTAAATTTTTGCTCAAGTACATCAGCACTTAGGAACTACAGTGAGATTAATCAAAGAAGAAAGCAGTGGGAACAGATTAGAGGTGGTGCCCAAATGCATGTAGTAACGCTTCCACACCATCAGAAATTAAGCCGCTTCTTCATTTCTAATGAAAACCAAACCCTACTCAAACCCCATCAAAGGAGAATTACTTGACCTTAGCAGTGATTCTTTTTGCTTTGCAACCCAAAATGATTGCAAAGGCACTGGTGGAAATAAAAGAATTATCAGCTATTTTGCTACACCACGCCAGCTCACACATGTATTTTTAAAGATGAGTAATTTTAACCTCCCAAGATTATTAGATTAGATTAGCAGCAATAAAGCTGCAAAACAAAGTGGAAAAGAATTTAACTACCGGGCTAATTTTCTCCTGGTATTTGGAATAATTTTTGTGCTCCTATAATTACTTGCTTTGCACATTAAACCTAGCTACCACTACCATTTAAGTTACTACAGCATTTTAAAAGATGAAAACTATTGCAGTTGTGAAATATCATGCTGAAGTGGTGAACGTTATGTCACTCTGGGATTTCAAAAGTGAAAAATCTTTCATCTTTTTCAAGGGAAATAAAACCTGGAACTGCTAAGCACTAAGGAGAATACTAAGATAGCTACCCAAAATGTGAGCTATCTTCTATCAAAACAAGTCAATTTTAATAATTGACTTGTTTTGGTCAAGGAAATAATTCTGTGAAAAATCTGGGGATTTTCTCATTCAGCAATTAGCATTTTAACATTGATTATGAAAGGAGTTCTACTAACAAAAGAGAAAATAGACTGAGTGGGACATTCTCCAGAAAATTCTCAAACTTGGCCCAAACCCCTGAAGTTAGTGATAGCTTCACTCAAACAGAAAAACAAAAAGCAGAGCTAGCCTCTAAGACCTGTGTGATTTCTGTCAGACACACTTTGACACTGAAAACCCACAGGCACCTTTCACTTTCAGTTTCAAAATATCAAGGTTAAAGAAGTGCAAGAAGAGAAGGTTTGTGTTCCAGACTGCTGACTGCTTCTATTATCATAAAGAAACATAAAATTATTGCTGTAATTGTTCCCGGAAATTCAGCAGCAGTTAGCAGTCATAACCAGAGAATCATAGAATGTCTTGAGTTGGAAGGGATCCTTTAAGGTCATTATTCCAATTCCCCTGTGATGAACTGAGATACCTACAGCTCCATCAGGTGCTCAAAGCCTGTCTAGCCTGACCCTGCACGTCTAAAGGGGCAAGGCATCCACCACCTTTCTGGGCAACCAGTGCCAGTGCTTCATTAGCCTTATCACAAAATATTGTGTTCTTAATCCAATCTAAATCTTCCCTCTTTTAGTTTGAAATCATTTCCACATGTCCTATCACAACAGTCCATGCTAAAGAGTCTGTTCCTTCTTTTCTTACAGCCCTCTTTCAGATACTGAAAGGCTGCTAGTAGGTCTCCTTAGAGTCTTCTCTTCTCCAGGCTTACCAGCCTCAATTATATCAGCCAGTCCTCATACCAAGCAAGGTGACATCTCCTTGACTGGATAGTGAACGTTTTGGGTTGTTACTGCCCCTCAGCCCAAGGGCTGAAGGCTGATACAGAAGGACTGGGAGTCCACTGCTGGCAATGGTGTCCTGGTGGGGCCCATATGTCTCCTAGAAGCTTGCTGGAGCTGTGCAGCACTCCTGCCTCCCCTGTACTCCACTGGCTCATCCCCACTCCCTGTAGAGGGGATGATGTAATGGAAGATTGGAAAGCACCATATCTCTGGTGTCACAGAAAACATTAGCCCCCTTAGAAGACACCATCCCATTTAGACATCAGAAATATCCATAATTCTTTTAGAGCACATTTCTCTCTTCAGTTTTTTCTTCCTCTTTTCAGAGGTCAATTTTCATGCCTTTGGCAAATTTATCATGACCTTTGATAGCAACAACTGTCACTTTTTTCCATCTGGGAACATCCACACTAGCTGATATTTCTTTACTTAGAAGCAAAGAATGGTGCAATATGAGCCTTCAGGAAACACACTCTGCCCTGATCATGGACAAGTCTTGTTGACCCCGGGGCATAATTTCACCTTATAAATTGTTTTTATCAGCAGCTTAATGTTTCTCTATAAATAGTTCAGGATTGCTAGAGCAAACGTAAAGTGTTATTTCTGAACAGTAAAGCTGTTTTCCCCCCAGAAGTAGAATATGCTTCTATTTTTGGCACGAAACTTGCTCTCTACCCTGGGATAGCTTGAGTGAGTAAAAGGAACAAACGACTATGAACTGAATGCTTTAAAAAGAAATACAGGAAGAAAGAAAAATCTCCTCCTGCTTGCAAATAGCTGAGCAGTTCATTTGCGCATACTGTGTAAAACTTGCCACAGAGTCCTTTGTGTCATCGGTATGAAAAGAGTCCTTTGCCCAGGCAGCAGATTAGGATGGCCAGCAG
Organism: Centrocercus urophasianus; assembly: GCF_019232065.1. Classification (NCBI taxonomy): domain Eukaryota; kingdom Metazoa; phylum Chordata; class Aves; order Galliformes; family Phasianidae; genus Centrocercus; species Centrocercus urophasianus. Next base: position 12,004,275 of record NW_024884778.1, on the reverse strand, counting down.
GAATCCCTGCACCCGAAATTCAGATCAGAATGGGTAAGTTCATGGGAAGTTGGGATTTTAAAGGGATTGTTCTGATGATGCCAAAAAAACAACAGGAATGACAGCCAACTGCATGAGCCCATCCAAATTTCTGTTTTCTCTCACAGCAAAGGGATGGAGCACACGGAGCTGCCTGTGCTCACCTTTAGGGATGCAATGTGGGAGCGACCCACAAAGTGAGAGCAGGTCCGCTGGGCACCCCAAGCGCAATCTTTTGCACCAGCAGGCGCCTGGGGATCAAGACTGGCATTAAAACCCTGAGAGGAGGCGGCAGCTAAACAGCTCGGCCTCCCGCAGCACAATCAGCGCATCAATCTTCCTTACCCTGCATCTTGCCTTGGCTCGCGGAGCCGCAGGCAGCTCCAGCGGGGAGCAGGGCTGGGGCGCAGCGGGGCCGGGGACACAGCTGCCACCCCCTGCGCCCCATTGTGCCCCTGCACCGCTGAGGAACTGCAGCCTCCACCTTCTCACGAGAAAAGAGAGCGCGGCCCCATAGAAAAGCGGGGGATTCAGAGCCTTTCCGCGGGATTAGTCCATTAAGGCAAGAAGGAGAAAGGGCTTTTTTGTTGTTCGGCAAAATGTAAGTGATTACGGGATTTACAGCAGGGATAAAAATTGTCTGTGTGTAGCAGGGGATACCAGCACTGTAACAATGCATGTCTGATGATCTGCTTGAGGCCTTGTGCTGCTCTCCATGTATCTCCATCCTACCCGAATAACATGGTCTGGTGTGGTCCTACCCCTTGCTTGCTCCTAGGGGACAAGGTGCGTGTGTGAGATTCAGGCCAGGTTGGAAAGGACCTCTTCAGGGAGAGGGGAAGGTAGTTCTGAGATTTTATAAAAGAAGGAAAAGAAAGACCAAAAAAACCATTATGGGGATTTTTTTTTTTTTTTTTTTTTTTTTTGTGTGTGTGTGTGTGTGTATGTGTGGTGGCTTTTTCATTTCCTCCTATATTTGAATGTCTCTTCATCAATTATTTTTCCCATTAACAGCCAAGCTTTCTCCCACCAGCTCTGGGAGAAAAATAAAATAAAAGCCTGTGGATTGCATTACACAGTGATCTCCGATCATTCTAGAGACGGAAGGCTTTTTAATATTTTTAAATACGATATCCGTACAGATCTGCTAATTTACACAATATTTATTTAAATCCCAGTGATTTTAGAGGTATTTCATAGAATCAAAGAATAGTTTAGATTGGAGGGGACCTTAAAGATCATCCACTTCTAACCTCCTGCCATGGACTGGTTGCCCCCCACCAGCTCAGGCAGCCCAGGGTTTTATCCGTGGCCTTGAGCACCTCCAGGGAAGAGGCATCACAGCTTTAGGCAGCCATGCCAGTGCCTCCCCACCCTCTGAGTACATATTTTTTTCCTAAGATCTAACCTAGATTTCCCCTCTTTTAGTTTATTTCCAGTTTGGTGACAAACCAAAATAATTTTAAACAAAATTTTTTCCAAATGTTGGAGACTAGCACACACTTACCATGAGGCTCATTCTCTATACACTGTCTTTCAAGCTGGAGGAGAACATGGTGTGAGCTCTTCTGATACAGTTCAGTATGCAGCCTTAAGAGCAGCTCATGATTCCTGCAGGTCACAGAGTAACTGAAGGTAAAAGGCTTTGCAAACTGCAGATCATGCAATCCTTATGTCAAAACTATTCAGTGCAGACCTTATGATCCAACTTTCAAATAGATTCTGATCTTTGTTTAGAAACCATCTGGACAAAGAAAAATAGCCAACTGTTTCATCTCTCCCTTCTTTTTTTCTTTTTCTTTTTCACTCCACCTCAAAAATACATTTTCCGATCAGCATTCCATTTTTCAGACCTTTTGTCAAGTGTGATAAAGGATTTTGAGATATCCAGTGCACGCTGGTTACACATAACAAAGTTTGTGCAATCACATGCTTGTGGCGTTAAAATCCCATGTTCCTTCCCCTTACAGATGGGGAATTGTAATTAACTCTCTGAAAATAGCTCAGGGTGTGGAAAAGATACAGGAGGCTTGCACGCAGGCTAGCCCACCCTTTTACAGATTTCCAAACGTAACCAGTTTTTGGTTGTATGGTCACATTAAAATTCCCCTTTTGCAACACTTTATGCAAAAAACAAACACCTGGATTCAGAGTTTCCAGAAGGAGTCATCCAAAAATAGGTACTTTCTGCCAAAATGTCATGAAGATTTATGTGCTTACATTCACAGATTAAATTGAGGACAGGTGGGAGAACATTCAAGTATAAGAAGAAATGATAGCGATTTTATGTGTAAAAACAGGGGGGCAGGGGATGTTAGTTAATAAACAATTTCTGGTAGTTTAGATAAAGCACACGTAGATTTTGTAAAAGGGAAGGTACAGTGCCTGAGAAGTAATCCTTTATCAGTGAAATTATTATCTATCTGAAAGACTGGACGCCCTTAAATAAAAAATGGAAGCATTTGGAATTCAAAACGTGGGATGGTGCCCAACTGCAGAACTGGGCGCTGGGAATTGTCCTGTCCTGAGGACACCCACTCCTACCACAACCAGGGGACAGTGATGGCTGGAGCACAGCATGGGTGAAAACCCTGGTGCAGCCTTGTGTCAGGACGAGAGTAGAATCAAACCAACAGCAGGAATTCAAAGAAAAGAAGGATTCAAAGATGTACGTGGTAATTTGGTTTTAAATCTGATTTCTGTTTAAAGAACTTTTTTTACACCTAGATAACCTGAAATTATGACTGAGAGATATAAGATGTGAGTCATAGATGCTGGAATCTGACCAATGTCTTCTTCTCTGGATGGTGGAGTGGGATATTCCATTAGAAGTCCTTCTATATCCAGACTCTGTACAAGATGTCATCAAACAAAATGTTACACTGAAGAAAAACTGTAATACCAAAATAGTCAGCCAAGATGGCTGTAGCTTTAGCCTCCATACCACCATTATCAGCATCCTTAGCTGATACATTGCAAATCAAGCTGTTCAGCAGGCACTGTATTCCTTTAGGACTCAAATTAACGTTATTACAATCCAAGCACAACGAGTTGGCTGTGTATACGCTCTGGTTCCTTGAAAACAGTGCTGCAATGAAGGTCAATATATTCCCAGCTTTTATATCAGAAAAGAAAATCATGCTGAGGGAAATTAAAACTGAAGCACATCGACAACCTTCCCACATGGAATTGGAAATGACTGCAGAGATAGGCGGGTTAGCGTTTCACAGGAGTTCTGTGTTTTAAGTAAATAAATACATAACTAGGAACAGCTACAGAGGTTAAAGGACATCTGTAAAGAGAAAACAATGTTTCCCAAACTCTTTGTTAAGTTTATTTAGTAGAGGGACCAGAGAAAGTCTCAGATTGAGTTGTAAGGTGCTAACAGTCCGACTAGATAAATGTTAGCTTCCCCAATCTTTGTGCCAGAAGAAACTGTAACATGGCTGAGAGCTGACACAAAATTCTTCTATCCAAGAAAAACAAGTTATTCTGCACAAAAAATTAGGGGATGGAGTATTACATCTCGGTGTAACACTAATGTATTATTATTCTTTTTCAGACTGTAGCCTTCAAGACAGAATAGTGTTATGCATTTATATTAACTCTCCCATGCATAAATTTATTTTTTAAACTGTTAAGTGGAAATCATCAACCTGTGCTTCATAATGTTAAAATTATTTTTATTCACTGTTGCTTATAATTACTTTTTAGAAACTTGAAGCTGAAATTGGCTTCCTGTCTGCATTTATTTTCATATATCAGACATGTGTAAAGATTTATCAACACAAGCCATTTTCATGAATTCTAAGCCACTGGAATTGCTGCTTTGTCCAGACCTGAATTAAATGAGTTTCACAGGTATAATGACTTCAGGAACAAGCCTTACAGCAATATTTTTGCAAGCAAAAAGGACATAATTCAACAAGTTCAGCATTAATTGCCATTAACAGCAACCTGTTGGGTGAGCACATTGCAATTAATTTAATGACATGCATCAGGTAATGCTCCAGCACAGCAGCATTTTGAACTGCTTAGTTGCTCTTCTCCTACAGAGCTGATTCCTGGCCATGCTCAGACTCAGGAATGTTAAGAGGGCAAAGCCAGACCAGCTCATCTGTATGTCGTTGCTGATATTTGAAAGGAAAGTAGTTTTTTGAACTATATCTGGCCAAATCATCCTGTCAGGTACAACCAAAACCTCCAGGAAGTAGTCCCACACATAGCACAGGGCTTCCTGCCTAAGGTTCACCAATGTAACACAACCTACTACAGCACAGCTACGTTTGAAAAGTGGTGGATTCAAAGCATCATGTCTACCCACAAGGGTGCTATATATTTTAATCTATTTACATGTTGCGATCATTTTAACCTGTATGATCATATTCAAACCAATGGAAATAGACAAATGAAAATAGATAGAAATTAAGGTCATTGTTTCCTTTTCTCTCAAAGATAAGATTTCACATAGCAATGCCCTCTGGGAAATGATCCATTTTGGACCAAATTAGTCCCAGTTGTAATGTTGATTTTTAACAACTGTGCTACACTAGGAATACATATAATCCTACTGTTCTTTGTTGTTCTCATTAATAAGCCACATTATGTCACTCAGTCTGCATGCAAAGATATCATTACCATTATTTAATTACTTTGTTTTTTGTAAAAAAATCTAACGGATTTGTTGTGCATAGCCAGTAAATGTGGCCAAATCAAAGTTGTGCACTCCAACCCAAATATTTTTTACGCTGTTTCTACACATCTAATTGCATGTAATTTATTGTTGTGTACAGAATTTTTATGATAAAACTTCATTAATCACAAATTCATCAGTGCAACGAAAATACATCCGAGCAAACATGGTATAATGTTACAAACATAAGACATGCTTCAGGATGGAAAGAGGCCAGGATCCCCATCTTCATCTATCCCCTAACGTTACATAAATGATTAAGTCATCATATCAGTGGTTTTCACATAGAAATATAAACACCACTGAAATTCCATACACTGTAAATGGCTATGACTCTAGAGTGCTTGGAAGCACTCAGAAACCCTCTAAGAGCAGAGTATGCAGCAGCCAAGCTTCCTACAGTCAGGCGGTGCCAGCAGTGGGGAGCAGCAGCCATGAGGCATTCCATGCCACCAGGCTCCCGGTGCATCACCACCTCCCCTATGCCCTCGTACAGACTTCAGGTCTCATGGTCCCCTCCAACTCCTAAAGTGGATTTTGTTACACTTTATTCATTCTGATCAGCTAGCTTTGAAGGCCCAGCATGCATGTGTGCAGGCCCTGGGAGAACATGGTCTTAAACTTTTTTGGGATGCTCAAGCCCAAGTACTGCACTTGGCTAAAATGAACTTCTCATGCAGGGAAGTGTGGATACTGCCTTATTGCAGTGGGGTCACTCCTAACCTATATCAGCATCCAGAGGAAAACAAACATTGTTGCTTCAGTGTTTCTGCACCTGAACCAAGGCCTAGCTCTACTCTGATTTAATCACAGCCTTTGTATCAGCAGCTCATCCTCAGCTCAGCATCTTAATAGTTTCTATGTCTCAAGAAGACAATTCATAGATAATAGGTGTCTGTGAAATGCAGCCAAGCAGGACATTCCTCTGATTTCAAGGCAGAATTACACTCCGTAGTGATGGCATTACTGGCTCAAATATCATATTTACATTCTGGTTTTTAATGACTTGCAGTTAGGAATCAGACAAACTGATCCGTAGGTGGTCTAAATTATATCCTGTGTGCACACTGCATGCTGAGAAGAATCTGCTGATCTAACAGATGATGAAAGACAAAGTAATCACCCACTGTAAGTCCAAATCTTTACCCTGGCAAACATTACACTGATTTTTTTCACAGAGTTATGCCTGAGTAATGGATGTTGGATTTCTCCAGTTTTGATCACACCAGTGATTAATGGTCCGGCATCAGGACCTCATCACTCTGGTTCATTTTAGTATTCAAAAATCATTTTCATTATACTAACAATCAAAAAAAAAAAAAAAAAAAAAAAAAACCTTCAAATTCTTCTATTTAACTTCAAATCTCTTTGTGATTAAAATATTTTCTCCATTTAAGAGAGCTAGTACATAGTTTTTCATACATTCTGTTACCTAAAATTGTGGATGGATGTCTCATGGGATTTTCAGGAGTTCCTTTCTCACTAAAATCAATGAGAATTAAGTTCTTAATGTCTTTAATGAGTCATACCAAAGTGACAGATGAGAAAAATCACATTAGACAGCTGTGACAAGCAGATTTACTCTGCCACCCATAAGCCAAACCACTACTTCAATCCCTGCACTTGACTTCTGCTAAGACCGTCATCTGTCTCTCACATCATTTCATGTTGTTTAACAAAGGCAGTTCTAAGATCTGACCTGGTCTTTCAGTCTGCACACAACCCAGCAGTGACGGTCTTAATCCTGACCAAGATGGACTTAATGATCTGAAATGATTTAACTCAAATAAAAGGTATAACCTGGAAACTTTAGTAGTTACTCTTTTCTATTTTTGTTTCTAATTTCATATGTAGGAATAGAAATGTTCACAGGAGTGCTCTCATTCTTTGGTGTTTTTTTTGGGGGGGGAGGGGGTGAGAGGTTAACATTAACCATCAACACTACAACAAGCTCTTTAATGCTACTGATGAGCAGTGGGGCAGAGGTTCATCACTGCTGCCAGCAGCATGGGAGGTGCTCGGGAGTGCACTTCTCAGGAGTCTGTGCTCAGAAAACATACTTCAGCCATTAAGAACAGTGGGGGGATTTACCACTTGACCCAAAGGAAAATGAAACATTGTGTACAGGTAAGATTAAAATGATTAATCTCAGGTGATTGCAGGAGAAACAGCCATCCTTTATGTTACTTTCTCTCAATCACCCAAAATACCCTGGAAAAAGGCAAATTTCAGTTTCCTTCAACACCTGCTAGAATGTTTGAGATGTACGTTGTAACCTTTACTCCTCCTTCCTGTGTCTTGTTGGACTTCAGCTTTTGGTGAAGAGATTTCTTTAGTTCCATTCTGAAAGTACCCATAGCATCTCAGCTCTTCATCAAGTGTAGGCACAGTATAAATAACAGTTTATCAGAGAAGACTTGGTGGCTTGCTTCACATCTCGGGGAATCAGGAAATAACAGAGAGTAGAGTATTTGGGCTTTCTCTTCAATCCCCAAAAAACACCACCGTATCTATGAATAGCTATAGAAGGCTAGGAGGAAATTTTCCAGCAAGCTCAGACCTGCTGTCAGCACCCTACTTCAAGGAACAGAAGAGCTGGTGAATCCTGAGCATGAATCCACAGTCCAGGGCAGTAGGGGGTAGGTTGGTAGGTTTGTCTGTAAGAGCTGGGTTCATAGGCCGGCTGTGGACATGTAGCTCCTGCATCTTCTCGTAGTGATGTAGTGAAAATGCTGAGTCATGTCCTGAACCAGTGATTGAGCACCGGGTGGGAAGGCAAAGCAAAGGAGCTCAGGTGCATGCAATGCAATGCAATACACCTGAGTGATCAGAAGGGGTGGAGCCAGGATCCACCCCTTCCCAGACCTCATTAAAATGTTGACAGTGGAGGAAAGAGTATCTTGCTGGAGATCTCTGCCTACCTGAGGCCTTCTGAAGGTAAGTTGTTTGTTTGTTTGTTTGTTTGTTTGTTTGTTTGTTTGTTTGTTTGTTTGTTTGTTTGTTTGTTTGTTTTCCTTTGTTTTTGTATCCACTGCAGTTGTGTTTGAATGTATTTTTGCTTGCAGCTCTGCTGTCATTGTATCTTCCATCATATTATAGCATTTCAGGTTGTTATTTGCATGTTACTGTTAAAATATCAAGCATTTAGTAATATTTTCATGCTTATGTACGAGAAAAATATATTTTTCTCATTGCTTTGTATGAGGAGCATACAAAATCTCATTAGTGAATTCACCTCAGATCAGGAAAAGAAGCATCTCTGGAGTTTCTTATTCTAGAAGCAGTACACTCATCTTCACACCTCATGCAAAAGATGCAAGAGCAAATTTCTCTGTGGCTGTGCTCTGCCCCAAGAAACTGACTTGATGTGCCATTTCTTCCCTGCACCCCATGCAAGAAGAACAGTGGAATAGACAGGCAGGCTTCTGGTAGGCACACACCTGTGTTTTGTCTGCTGCATTAACTCACTTGAACTCATTTGCTTTCCCACAGATAATTACAATAAGGCTACAAATAACTTCTATTTTTTTAAAGAAAATGCATTTCAATTTTTGGTTTTCTTAAGTGTCGCTTAGTTACCTTTAGTATAACTTCTTGGCTATATTTCTTAACTATTTAGTGAAGCTGTTCTAGTTTCATTCATCTTGATTTCTTTAAATGAAATCTAATCTCTCTGAGATCAAAATGCTCTCTGCAACTCAGGAAAGCAGAGTCTTTCCCATAGCACCTTAGGTGGAAAAGGCTATTTAGTATTACTGATGTAGCACTATCCACAGTCATTGCATTTATCATCCCAAAGGATAAAAACTAGAAGTCTTTCTGATCTGCTTCTATATTGTTTTGCATGTTTACTTCATATTATAGCATATTTATAGCTTTCTTTCATCAGCTAACTTACTGGGTCCTGATGGGATAATTTCAGGCAGCCTACAGCTATGTTCTCCCCTGCTTGTGCTGACTATGCTTTGAGCAACAGGATATCAATTCCGTGTTAATATAAGAGAAGTAAGAACAAGTTTTCACTGCAATAGGTTCATCTTTTAACATTCAAATTTTCAGGGGGGAGGTATGAGAATGGCTTTTGTATTATAAAAGAATGTTATTGTTTGCTCTTCTCTCAGGTTTGTCATATCCTATTAACAGTAATTTAGAAATGTCTGTGCACTCATCTTTAGTACCATATGAATATCTACTCACGTTAACCTACAAACTGTGGCTCAAACAGCTATAAAGGCACACTGTGTAACAAGATATAATTGCTAAAGCCTTTAAACTTTCGTGTTCCCAATACACGTGAAGAAATAATGTGTTATTATATAAAGACTGTACCTGTGTTTATGTACAATAGACAAAAGGCATCATCACAAGTGCTTTCACCACATCTGCACACTTTATATTCCTTTAGCTCCACAAAAATTCCTTGCAGTATATATATTTTACGGCCACTGTGTATGCTGCAGTGCAGGTGTGAAATGCTGCTCCTTAAGATACCTAATAAAATCACATTATTCACTTGTGAAATTAGGCCTATTTCATTAGAGAAACCTCTATGCCTAGTCACTGTAAGAAATTACTATTGTATATTCCTATAAATACTTGTTCACTTTAAGGATAAATGGAGTAGGAATTTGCTTCCAAAGCATTTTCATCAGTATATTGTCGGCTTACTGCTGATACCTTTTAATTACGTGAGTTTTTCTCTGGAGATTTATCCTTAAATCTCCCAATAATCCCAGCAAAGTCTTGATGTCAAGTAATGGACTGTTCCCCTTACAGTGCAATTACATCAAGAAAAGATTAGGATCTAAATAGTTCCTTTCCTTTTTTTCCCTCATTTTTATAACATAAAATTGTTAAATGTGCATAGAATTTAGGAAATGTCAGTCCACAAACACAAAGCTCCCAGGAGAAGCTCCTGTGCTACACATTTTATTCTGAAAATTAAAAAAAAAAAAAA
>NW_024884778.1:11963483-11994507 GCF_019232065.1 Centrocercus urophasianus | reverse complement strand
GAGAGAGAAAATGGACTACAGCTCTTGGCATGCAATTTCATTGCAATTTCATTGTTCAGGAATTTTATTTATGCTCGCTAATGAATATATGTTCTGCTTTTGTCCACAAGCAAAAAGCCAAGGCCAGCTGTCCCTTCATGAGCTCAAAACAGAAAAGAGAGAGACTCAAAAGACCAGCTTGAGTTTGCTTGGATTTTGAGTGCAATTTAGATGTTAGGTGACGTAGCTATTTGAGGTATAATTGCAGTTGCGAATACTCCGGGGTTACTTGGTTAAACTGAGCAAATAAATAAATAAGTGGGTGTGAACACACAGTTGATCTGGGCATTCGGCAAAGTGCCATCTCCCAAAGACCTGCAGAGGCTTTGTGCACTTTTCTCCCGATTGAACGCTGTTCCCTCAGTCAGTCAGGACGTGGGACAACTTGCCAGAAATCATTCATCAGCCCCTCGCAGAAAGGGCTGTCAGCTCAGGCTGCAGGCCTAGCGCCAGGCTGTCAGGCGTTGGGCTCGCAGCCAGTCTGTCATGGTTTGGGGCTAGTAGCCAAGCAGTAACTTTGATGTTGAAGGGGTTAGCCAACTGGTATGTGAGGGTGGCCTATCAGCTCAGAAATAATATACCGCACTCAAAGGTCATGAGTTCTGAAACTAATCTGGCTGTTATAATATTTCTAATAAAAACTGAGGTAGACATTTTATACTGTAAAAAGTGTTCAAATTATTTCAGTATTTGTTTTGATTAAAATTTCCATTACACGTGCTTTTCATTATGCAACTCAATTAGTATATAAAAGATTTTCTGTTTAGAATGTTCAAATGAGCATAATTGTTCAATTTGGAAAGATTACAATGCTTTTATTTAATTAACACTGCAATAAATACTTCATTTTGTAATGAACCCCATACTTTTGGGCCATTAACTATTCAATAAATTTACAGTATGGAAGGTTCTTTATGGGGAAGAAGATAAATAAAGCTATTTAAATGAATGTGCAACAGTTATGATGCTAAGAAGCAAATTATAGCTTTTCCTTTCCCATCCACTAGAGTTGTACCTCGATTACAAACATATGGGACTGTAATAAACACTATACATTTCAATTACTATTCTGAACATGAGTTACACAACACTCATTGCAAATTCGTTACGTAAAAATGCAGTCTACACTCATGGTATCTCATCAGAAAAGGAAAGTGAAATAAACACTTAGTCTGCCTTTTGCAAACTTCTCCCACCCTGTCCACAGCATCTTTGGTTCTGCAAGCTACAGACCAACCTGAGATCCAGATCTGTTGGCTCTTTGTGAGAGAAAAGGAATAAGATGACTCTTGGCTAATAATAGTTTATTTACCATAGTGTTATAGTAAAGGAACTGCCCCTGGAAGCAGTGTAGTGTAGTGCACTCCTGTACATGAAAACAAATGAAATAATGGGGAATACAGGCTCTAGCAGAGAAATATAGCTAACACATGATCCTGCTGGAGCACTATAAAGACTATCTTGAGGACTATAACATGTGTATAAATCTATAAAGCAAAAGAGGCTCTTTTTGGTGGCAGAAGCAGTGCTTGCAGTCAGGTGGAAGGCAAAGTCTGAAGTCCCTTAAGTGACCTGAGGTTGACATGATTGGCTGCAAGGTGCTGGATGCCTACAGATCCCAACAAAGCCAACAGCATTGGGAGCTCCCAGCACTGGCAGGAGCAGTTCAGCTTCATTTCAAACCAAGCTGTCTGAGAACAGAGAGGAAATGTATGCCTGTCCCAAGTGCCACTGGCAGGTTGGCTGTTCATATGCCACTGTAGGAGTCATGGGGGGAAAAAAGGGTCGTTAATCTCAATATTCCATGTCTCTTCATGGTCATGTGGAAGGCTATAAAATGGAAAGGCAAAGATATTTCATATTTGCAGAAGGGCTTAGCCAACAAAGTTCGCTAAACTAATTTGCCAAAAAAATGGCAATGCAACCAGTAACAAAAATAAATGTGTGGACTTTGCATGGCTTAAAAAAAAAAAAACAAACTCTTTGTAAAATTGTGATTTCTTATGAAATGTAACCATTGAACAAACTACTTGAAAAGCATTGCTGCATGCTGTATTTTTTCTTCCCTAAACTGAAAGTAATACATAAGCACCTGAGACAAAAAAATTAGATGTAGAGACCAGTCAAAGATATAGGTGAGAAGAAAAAAATACTACTGAAACTTGACTTAATAGCTAGTTGTTTTTTTTTGTAAGAGCATATAAAATTCTTAAGAATATCTGAAAGCAAACATTTAAAACACTTTTTTTCTCAAGACATCTTGCCACCTGTCTGTGTACTTTCTGAAACAGGAGAGAGACACCTGTTGAGCAAAAATAAATTGTGCAGTTTGTGGTAGTTTTAATAAAGATTAATGATTTTTCTAACAAGAAGTTAGAAAAAAATGTGTAACAGAAGAGACTCTTTCTAGTGGAAGTTTGAATAAGGAAATGGCTGTTGAGACTGTAGAATTACAGGGAGAAAAACAACAAAATATTTTGAAATATTAACTGCATAGTCTGGTTAGTGAAAGTGTCAAAATTGGATTGAAAACTCAATAAGCCTTACCATGTTCTATACAAGCGTCTTAGACCCTTGCATTTGCTCCTCCTGGTTGACTAGGATATGAGCTTTCCAGCCATGTGCCTCCACATGCTTCATCAAGGCTGGTCTCCCTGTAAGTTGTGTATCAGTACACTTAGCATTGCTAGGAGAAGAATATATCTCTTCAAGTCTATTTTGAGGGTGTATCTCCAGGGCCTGATTAATCAATACCCTAACTCTATTTCAACAGCCTGATTACTAATAAATATACTTAGAGCTGTTAGGTTTTATGGAGCTTAAACACAAGTCTATGTAGTAGTTCTGTTTAAGCCTAAATACTCGTTCTCCAAAGGTAAACCAAAGGTTCTTGCTGATTACTAGTTTTCTTTCTAATTTTAGTCTCTAAGAACTGTTCTCTTCTTGCATAACATCATAATTTAGGGCCAGTTTAGTGGAGAAATGATAGAAGATTCCTTCATAATTAACTGATGTTATCAAACACCAACCATAAAAGTCAAATATTGAGGGGGGAGGGAGGGGGGGACAGGACACGACACATCCTCCAGTAAGTTCTGCAGTGTTGTCTCTGCATTCTCCACTCAGAAAGGAGAGTGCCTCTACTTTAGAGCTCAGGTACAAAGAGAATATGGGATCCCTACCTTTAATCTACACAGCAAATGAGAATAAAAGCAATCAGCTGTAACAATGTAAAGTATAAGTTATTAATTTTCTGCCTACAACTTCTGGCAAAATGATTTGTGCTCCCACAAACAAGGTTGATCTCTTTGTTGTATAATAAGTAGCTTTACAAAATATATGTTGTAGGACCACAGAGCTGCTCTGAAGGGTCAGCTGAGAAAATGGCCACGAACAGTAATACCTTAAGGATCTCATAACTGTAGTAGTAGGAAGGGCTTTTTTTTTTTTTTTTTTCTCCAGCATTGTGGCACTCTGAAACTATGCCATTAAGGTACTTCTGAGTTATGTGACCAAAGGACAATCTTGTCCTTTATTTTGTAGATTAAAGGTTGAACAATGAAATGTCTCACATGCACAGCACTTGGCACTCAGTGTGTTCTCTTCCAAGACACTCATTCTCTAGACCAGTTTTTCTTCAAAGCCATAAACATCTGGAAACTGTGCACTATTCTTGCTATAGAAATCAAGTCCTTATTTGATCTCATGGGGAACATTCCCATTGCTTTCTTCTGCTGTGCCATGGAATTTGGCTTTCTATTTGACAGATTCTTTTCCTAGGTGATGGGGAACCAGTCAGACAAGGATAAATTAGGTTGGTTTTTTTTTTTTTGCCAGCTGCATTATTTAACTAAATAATTAAATCTTGAAGCGAGGAGGATTTATACTGACACGAGCTTGTTATAAAAGTAAAGTTAGTCTCATTTGTCCTTACCAGGCTTTATCTGTTCTAGAAAGATGCAGGCTTCATGAAATAAAGTTATTAACCATGCTTCCTGTTATGAGACCTATGCCTAGGAAGAGAAACGCATAAACAGGACAGGTATACAGTAATTTTTTTTGAGACACACTTGTTCATTCTGAGTGTCAGGCTTTGGGACCTCCTAAGTTGTTTTCTAAGAAATAACAGTTGATATGGTCGCATAATTGAGACATTAATAGCTTTTCCAAAAGAAACAGATCTTGCTTTATCTGAACATCGCAAGATTTGGGCTTGGCCTGATCTTTGAAGTTGGAAATTTCCACAGCCAGCAGCTCAAAAACAGGTTTTCATATAAGGCTCTTGTATTTGGCCAAAGATTAAGAGGAAGAGATTTGAAGGAATGTTGGAAAGTTTTCACTAAGTAATAGTGACTTTCCCATTTTCTCTGTTAGTACCATCAGGTAATTTTCCCTTCATAAAGAATTGTATTTAGGATTTTATTTTTAAACTTGACAAAAAACAGTGGGATACATTATATCTACGATGCATTCTTGGAGCTTGAGAATGCAGTTCCCCATAGCCTGGTGAGCTGATCTGTTCTCATACATAAAATCCTGTTCTGATTAAAGTTCCCAGATAATATTTTGCTTGTTGCTCTTCATTCAGAGAAAATACCTGTGCATCTCAGGAAGCAATGGAAAACTCACTTTGATTAAAATATCATGAAAATGGAAGTATGAAGTACAAATTAGAGGAACACGTCTTTCATTTTCATGTTAAACACTTCAACATCATGTGGAAAAAATCAGAGCTTACTCTGTTTTCATTCCCAACCAAAAAATTTGTGAATTCCCTTCCCCTTGTTTTCGTTTTTATTTTCCATTATTGTTATCCTTGAAGAAAACAACAACTCCAACCAGATTTTCCTGAATGTTCAAATATAAAATTTCCTTAACCATTCTGTGACTGCAAGATGTGGGCCCTTACATGGACAGAAGCTACCAGAGGAGATGGCCTGTTGAGTATCTCATAAACAGGAGTCCAGTAGCAGGTAAGCAAATGTGCTACTTATCAGATCTCAATTTATTTTTGTGCTCTAAAAGCCTGAGGCTGCTTCATGTAAATTATTAATTGTAAGGCTGTAAATAAGGCACTACAGTTTCTAACATGGAAATTATGAAAAAAAGATTGTTTTTTTGAACAGGATATTCCACAGCATTAAGCTTTCTGAAGGGCTGTACTTAAAGTTTTCTTTTTCTAACCCTTTACAAAAATACTTAAGTCTTAAAACTCATTCAGAGGATATATGTAGTTATGACAGGGGATAACAAGTTTCATGTGGACATCTGAATATATGAAAAAACAGCAAGTGAGATTGACACTGGTAAAGCATCATATATGTATTTACTTTCATGAGTTCAGGTTGCCTACCTAATTTATGAGCAGCTGACTGAAATAAAGCCATAAGAGAGTTCAAGTAAGTGGTCATTCCAGATAAGTTTTTTCTTTAAATTCTACTACCCTCACATTTAACCACTGGCAATGTTGTCTGTCATGTTGGACTGTGTGTATTATCTCTGCAGTAAGAAGCAAAAGGAACTTAATGCTCTTCAAGGGGTCTAGAATGTACATTTAGAGGTATTAGTAAGCAATTGCATTGCAGGAATATTCGTGGCTGGCTGTCTTGTTCTGGTCTGGGAATTGTCAATCTCTCTACAGCACGTGAGAATAACATGTTGGGATGCCACAAGTATGTGGGTAACATTTATGTAACCTTCAGCCTTTGTGGGAAAATAAAAGCTTTTGTTACTTGGATTTGACTCTGTACCAGATGGTATGAATAAATGTTTGCAATGCCAATGTTGTTCAGCTTGGCTGATCAATTCTGTCATACTCTCAAGGAGGATAGGAGAGGGCTTAAATAACTGTTCCAGGATGTAGAAAATATTTTTCCTGTTGCAATAGTACTATGTAGAAGTGATGCTAGTTTGACTGCCAACTTCTTGCTTCATGGGATACCTAAATTGCATAAGTATTGATCAGATTTTTAGCAAAATTCATACTGTTGATTGCCAGCCCTTTCACAGATTGCATGCATTTTTAATTGCTAAACATATTTTTAGCAGAGTGGTCACTTTCTTTGCGCTTTTTTTTTTTTTTTTTTTTTTTTTTTTTTTGACTAGCCAGAGCTAATGCAGAATCTGTGATCAATTCTTGATCAAATCTATTTTCAGTTCCAGCCTGGCCAGCAAATGTATTTTTATGGTAGAATAATTTGGCAAGTCTTTTCTTGGCCAGTACAGGCCTGATGACAGCAATCATCTTCTTTCTAGTCTGTGGAATACAGTGCCTAGTACACTGGCCTTAAGCTGACTCAGGGCTTCTAGTACATGCTATGAATAAGAACAAAGTTATTCATATATGGAGTTGGCATAACACCTCTTCTCCTTTTTAAAATTTTCCTCCTTTCTTTTCTGGGTCCAAAGTTGTGGATCTTGCAAATGCAGGCACCAGAGCTTTCTTTGAAATATGAGCGTGCGTATGAGTGTGCCCTTGTGGCTCGGAAGGCAAATGGTATCCTGGGCTCCATCAGAAGAGGGGTGGTCAGCAGGGATAGGGAGGTGATTGTCCCCCTCTACTCTGCCCTGAGAGGCCCCATCTGGAGTACTGCACCCCCAGTACAAAAAAGACAGGGAGCTTTTGGAGAGGGTCCAGAGGAAGGCCACAAAGATGATCAGGGGACTGGAGCACCTCCTCTATGAAGATAGGCTGAGGGAGCTGGGCTTGGTCAGCCTGGAGAAAAGAAGGCTTCGGGGTGACCTCATTGCAGCATTTCAATACCTGAAGGGAGCCTACAAAGAGGAGGGGAATCAACTCTTTGAAAAGGTTGATAACTGCAGGACAAGGGGAAATGGTTTTAAGTTGAGGGAGGGGAGATTTAGGTTGGATGTCAGGGGGAAGTTCTTTACAGAGAGAGTGGTGAGGTACTGGAACAGCTGCCCGGAGATGTTCAAGGCCAGGTTGGATGGGGCCCTAGGCAGACTGGTCTAGTATTGAATGGGGAGGCTGTTGGCCCTGCATGTGGCAGGGGGTTTGGAGATTCATGATCCTGGAGGTCCCTTCCAACCCTGGCCCTTCTGTGATTCTGTGAAAGGACTCAATGTCCTTCAGCCCCAAAAGACTTCAGTCATTACACTGTATCATGTGTCAAGTTTTATGCAGACCCTGATTACTCATGCCACAGAAGCCAAGCTGCTTTTTTTTTTTTTTTTTTTCCCCGGGGGGGGGGGGAAGACCTCGTTCCTCGTTAATACTTTATAATTATCAAATGTATGTAGTATCTTGGCTTCTGTGCTACATGGAAAAATTGGCTGAACTGCCTATTGTTGCCTTTCACACCTGATACCACATTCTCCACTTTTCCTCTGCGAAGTCATTTTTAATTTGGCAATGTCAGCATTATGTTGGTTTTGTTCTTTGAACTCCTGATCTGTTTTAACCCATCTCCTCTATTTATGCTGCACTGTGTCATTTAGAAAGCTGTGAAATCTCCAAGGGTTTTTCATCCCTTTCATATCCATACCACAGTACTTATCAAACCTGTTCCTGTGGAGAATGCCTCATTGCCCTTATCAGACCATAGCAGAGTCTCAAGATAATCATTTTTCCATCCAATTTTTCTTAAAGTAGGAAAGATAGATGCATAAGTATTTAAATATTGGTGTCTACAAAACTATTATTACAAGGTAAAAACACCTCTGGGACAAATTCACGTATGAATAATCTCACTGCGACCAACAGAGCAAAGCTGTGTTTACAATGTTGTATCTCAGAGTGAAATTCCCTTATCTCTATCCTACCTGAATTTATAACAGATGAGTAAGTACTCTTTGGGATATATATGATATGAACACAGAACTGTCATCACACCGCTCTGAGCCACATTTTAACCCATGCATGTGGTGTACACCTGTGCTTTTTCTGACAATGCTCTTGATTTGTGGTGTGGGAAACTCCCAGGTTCAAAGCTAATCTGGTGTCTTTGTTTTTCTCTTATGAATTCTTTTTAAGATTTTTCTCTGCTATTCTTACACAGCTTCTAGGGTAGCTGCATTTTCAGTTCCACCTCCTCTAAGAATGTGGGATTTATTTTCACTAATACAGGGTTACGTACTTAGAAAAGAAGGATGCATTGCAAGCACAAAGGATCATGAAGTGTCACAGCAATGTTGTTCCAATGCTCTGCTCTATGTATGTTCTCTCAAAGCCAATAACATTCAGGAAGAAATCAATTTTATAAAATTAAAGGGAAAAAAAATAAAAGCTAGAAAGTAAAACTCCACATTTAGAAGTAGATCTTCTTTACTATTTCACTTCAAAAAGCACAAGCTCCTTCTCTGTTGTATTAACTGTACCACTGACCCTTACACAGCTGTGGAGCATGAACTGCGGAGACATTATACAAATACTTCGCTTTCTATCTTGTTCCAAAGAATGATCTCCAGCATCTTCTCTTACTACATCTCTCAGGCCAGGCTGCTTATGGATTCTAAGAGGAGCATTTACTGCCTCTCTTCTGTTACGCTTCCTCATCCTCCATCCACTCCCTGGCCCTTCTCTCCTTGCCCATGCTAGGCTCAGGGAGTGGGGCTAGCTTTTTTTTCAGAGCAAGATGGAAAAGGGATGCTTTAAACAATTAGGTAGCTCAAATTTATTTCGAAGGAATCTGGAGGACTATCACTCAAGACAAAAAGTTTCTACATTACAAATGTAACACTCTTGGTTATGAAAGAGAAGAGAGATCTGAGACCCAGAACTGATTCTATGTTTCAGGCTGTCTCTTACATGAGATACTATGAATGTGTATCTTGATGGATATCCAGTAAGAAACAGATACTGTATTTCTTGGTAATAACACTAACATAATTAAAATAAATTACCTACTAGTATCATTTTGTAAAGTGACTTACAGTAGGTGAGAAAACCGTTTGTGAAAACAAGAGCTGTATTAAGAATCTTGTTCCAATAATTTAATCTGATTTCATGAACAACAACAACAAAAAAATTACATTCATTGGCAAAAATTGGTTTGGTTGGGAATTAGTCCTATTGTATCTTACAGCTTTAAGACATTGCAGCTAGCAAGCAAGCTTGTCATGTCTCCAGTAGACAGGCATTGAAGAGTGAAAAAAGTCTCAAAATAATCTTGCACCTAATTATACATATATTTGAAAAGAAATTCATTAATAGCCAGAAGCTGGAGTGCAGTGTTCAAGGCAGCAGTTGCATCCTAAACTCACGCTGTCTATCTGGACTATTACAGGCAAAATGGCCACATCCTATACACGGAGTATACTAGCCTCTTTGTAATTTAATGCTGGCATCTTTGACAAGGTAGCTGCATTCTGTCTCACAGCATGTTGTATATTTTAAATGCTGTTGTACAACTGCTGGCCAGACCGCACAGTATAAAGTAACAGCTGAACAAAAAAGAGATTCAGTACTAACAGGCAAACCACAAAAGTTTTGGCTGAGCATCCAAAACTGTTAATGCTTATCGGGACCTCCTGAGAGCCCCCCCCCCCCCCTCCTTCCTGCAGCCCAGAAACCTCCACCGCCAAGTGTCCTGATCCTCATTAACTTCACATCACTGTCATTTGCTAGTTTCTCTGCAGCAGCCTCCGCAAGCTGCTTGGCACTTCTCAAGCACAGTAAGAGACATGTTTTGCTATTGCTTTCTCTCTTTTAAAAATTTATTTATTTATTTATTTATTTTTATTTATTATTTTCTGGGGGTGGAGGAGGGTAGAAGGCGTGTGCTGTGCTGAGAAAATTACAGAATTAGCTTAATTTCTGTGCAGCAATGTGGTGCCCTTTGCTGCGAGTTGGAGCCTAGCCTCCCCAGCGCTTCAGGGATCCTTTTGTTATTGTCACACCACCAGGCCTCTGGCCCTGCCAGCTTAGGCTGAAGCATGGGAGCAGCCCCAGAGAGTTTGAAGAGACAAGTTCTGACATTTGTGCTAGAGAGCTTATGTAGTTGAGGAGACACAAACTTAAAATGCATGATGCAAGCATGCATCAAAGCATACTGCAGGAAGGTATAAATGCAGCTCCGTATGAAAATGCCCGCATCAAGCGCTGAGCTGAAAACAGCCTCAGTTTTTCCTTCCTTTCCCCAGGCCTGCATCTGCCAGAGCTTCACTCACAGCTGCCATTTGTAGCACAGCCATCAGATGCAGTGTTAAAGGCTCCATGCATGTTTTATAATAGAAGTGCTGTCACTGATGCTTTTCTCTATTGAAAAGCACTACTATATGGCTGCTTGTTTGTTTTTGTTTTTGTTCTTGCTGTTTCTTAGAAATGATCTGGGACCACAGATGAGCTTCAGGAGGTACCATATAATCACAATTATCCTTCCAAAGAACAGAAAAATAGAGGAAAGCAACACCCTATCACTAAAACAATATGTTCTTCACTAATTCTCTTCCTCTGTCTTTTCTTTTCCTCCTTATACTGCTGCTCTCATTCTTCTGTTTTTCACCTATTTGGCTCCATGTAATGGCCTGACCTGCTTCAAGCCTCTCTTCTCTCTGTGCTTCTCCTCCTTAGCAGGAGACATTAGGTTTTATGAGTTATCAGAAGACCACTTTCTGAATGGTTGGTCAGGTATGCTGACATACATGTGACCAGGGGAAAGATCAGCAAGACAATTTTTTCTGCAGACTATCAGGAATCATAGTTTTACAGGACAGCAGCTAAGCTCAATCTTAGCAAATCTGTGACCTGCCGATGCCCTGGGGAGTATCTGTAAGGTGTCACCAACACCCAGATAAAAGAGCTTGCTAGTATGATTCATTTACTCAGAGCATAATGGCTGGCTCTGATCTAGAGTGCTAAAAGGGTGTGTGAGTATTGTTTTGATTTTTTGTTTGTTTCCTTATATTTAACAGTAGCAAACATGGCTTCTGTCTTCACTGTGGGTGGTATATTAAATGTAAAATTTTCTCTTCTAAATATTTTCAGCCATGAATTTATTTTCTCCCCGCCCTGCTTGAACCATGATATTGTGCTAATATTCGTTACACCTTGGGGTTGCCACAAATCAGATATGCTGATGTTAGGACTTTCTTCTTGTTCTGTGCTAAGAGTTAGAAACATTCATTAGCATTCGATGTAACATCACAAAAATCCCAATTCCCAGGCTTTTTATAACATTCAATGTCTTCTTGCAGACATAATCTTGGAGGGGATAATAAAATGGTATAGGATCAGTCATTATGTTGGTATTTCTTACCAAAGAGCAGCAGTGTGGATTAATTGAAGAAAAAGCAAGTTGTCAGAAGTGCCATCAGAAAATTCTCATGACCCACCCAGCTATGTCTCTATTGAACATATAGTGACATAAGTACCTGCAAACCACCCCGATTAAGAAAGTTATGCTTATGGGCAGTTGAAAAACTAAATAATCTTTTAGCTTAGGAAATAATTTCAATCCAAATAATACTTATCTGAGGAAAAACAGCCATCAAGTACATGCTTTACTGACATTTCATTCCTCATTTTGATAAGGAAACAGGTTTTTTCCATCCTCAGCCTTAGAAGAAGAAAACAATACATAAATTACAAATTTCTTTTTAAACTATAGTTCAGAATTACCTAAATCATCTAACACACTGGTTTATTACCAAGAAGTTGAACTTGTGGATATTTCTTAGCAGGTGGGTTAAGAAACCCTTAGTTAAAAAGATACTCTATCTGACAATGTGTTCTTAATTGTTGGATATTACTTGTGTGAAGTCATGATCCAGCACTAAAGGTTATCAGGGGACACCACAGTTTGGCCTGATGTTACACACTGATGTGTTATTTCTCAATTATTTATCACTGCATAGACACTTCACATCACCCCACTGGATATACTTCCATCACTCATGTCTCTCTATAACTGTGGAGGGAAGGTGTCTGGGGGAGATGGGAACAAGGCCTTCACTCAGTGTTTCACTGAAACTCCATTTTACTGAAGTTAAAAATGAGTTCAAAATGGTCAGTGAAGTTTTCACAAGCACGTAATTAGACAGCGTGCTTTCTAACTAATCTCTCCAAACTATCAAAAGTAGTGACTTCCTACAACTTGGCTTTTAGATTAGCAGAGTTAAAGGGCTGAGGAATGCCTGGTTTTGGAGTCTGAACTACTTCACCCACTAAGTCCTCTCCAAGCACTTTAGCTTAATAGCAGGGCAGCATAACAGCAGCTTATATATACACTGGATTATACACACTCTTTGTCTAGCTAAGTCTTTTGCTTTTAAGCCTGTTAATCCTGGTATCTTTGAGTAGAGTCATGAGTCAGATAATTATCTTGCATGGCTGTAGCGACTCCTCTCCTCAGTGCCCGGACCACCCGCCTCTCGGAGATGACCCCAGCCTCAGCATCCTCCCATGGCAATGTGACTCAATGCTCTCTGGAACAGCTGTCACAGCTGTGTGTCACCAAGTAAGGAGGGAACAGCAAAAAGCCGCAACACCTCCACTGTAGAGCTCATCTGCAAGGCAGACAATACAGACTTGTATTCTCCAACGCTGTAAAAGAAAGTTAAACTCAGTTATATGAGTTTGGGGCTAAAAGTAAAAGAATCTCTCTCTTTTCGTTATGTCCTTTCCCAGAGGTTTTGCCAGCACTTTTCTGCCCTACATGTTCTTGGAAGTTTTTTCAAACAGCTGTGTGCCCAGTGTCTGTCTGTCTGCATTCAACGACAAGAATTTTAAAGCTAGTTACAATCATAATCTCTTAAGAACTTACCCACGCTGAGGTAGAAGACATGGGGGAATTTTTCAGGATCTATATTTTAGTTTTAATCACACAAATCCCTTCAGGGAGCTTTACACATCAATTAGTGACCATTTTAGTGGTAATGAGGAAGTAAGAATCAAGTACAAAAAAATAAAGTTCGCTGAAAAATTGATTTCTGGCACAGTTTGCAAAAATGTGATAAATAAGATAACAAGCAACAGGAGCAGAAGTTCCTTTTTGACAGATGCAGCTTTTGGATTTATATGATGTAATTATTTACATTATGATGGAAGCAAATGTATCTTTGCATTTTGTAGCTGATAGTGGACAATCAACTGGTTGTTCAGTGATGGGCAAATACCATAAATGGCTATGAAATGCTACAAATTCTCTCTGGGCCAGTCCAGTCAGCATGTATCAAGGTATTCATTTGGAAAAAAAACAACACACTTTGGGCAGCAGTGACCTCTCTAAAGACCTCCTCTAAAAGCTGCCAGTGTTGATTTGGATTCCATGGAATAATAGAAAATGTTATGCTGTTTTTACAAGCCTTCCCATTATTTTGGTTGGTATGGGAAAGAGTATTAATAGAAGCTCTTCCATATACTTTCTTGTAACAAATTATCCCTGGTACTAACTTTCAACCTGAGAAAATCTATTAGCACTTTGCCTAGCACCTAGAGCTTTTCTAATCTTTGCTTTTTGACTGTAAATTTTCTTTCAGCTTTTCATGCCATGGCTTTCTGTCACCTGTTGAAGCAAAATTATTTAACAGGATTTTTGCTTCTTCAGACAGTTCTTCACAGTATTTTACCATCTGGCCATCACAGCCTGCTTTTCTGCATGTCATCTGTTTCACATTTAACACACAGTTCTAGTCTGTGGTTTAGAAACTCTTGTCTGTGACCTCCGTATCTTGAATATCCTCTCTGAGTCACCTTCATCACTGCTGTCTTCTAATTCCTCTCACTTCTTCTGATCTCCTCTACTTTTACCTGACTAAGCAGCTTTGTTTGTTTTGGCCATAGTCTATCTTCTGATCTTGTGTTTATTTAATCCTTAAGCCTCTTAACACCTCAGTTAAGATACATTTTTGTTCTTAGCCTGCTTTTTTTCCTAAATAAACACAGAATCCTGAACAGAACCAGCGAGACCTAGACAGTGTGCCCAGGAGAACCTCATGAGGTTTAACAAAGCCAAGTGCAAGGTCTTACACCTGGGTTGTGGCAATCCCCACTATCAGTACAAGCTGGAGATGAAAGTATGGAGCATAGCCCTGCCAAAACGATTTCAGGGTACTGGTGGATACCAGATGGACATAAGCCAGCAGTGCACCCTCACAGCCCAGTAAGCCAACCATTTCCTGGGCTGCATGGCCAGCAAGGCAAAAGAGGTGACCCTGCTCCTTTGCTCTGCTCTGGTAAGATCTCAGCTCTGTACTGAGGACTCCCCATCTCATCCAGATGTGGAGTCCTCAGTACAAGAGATATGTAGACATGTTGGAGTGTATCTCAAGGAGGGTCACAAAAATGATTAAAAGGATGGAATATCTCCCCTGCAGTGACAGGCTGAGAGAGTTGGAGCTGGTCAGCCTGGAGAAGAGAAGGCTCCAGAAAGACATGATAGTGGCTTTTCAGTATGTAGAGGGGGAGGCTTTAAGAAAAAAGGTGACACAATATTCAGAAGGGTCTGTTGTGATAGGACTAGGGGAAAAGGTTTCAAACCGAAATGGAAGATATTTAGATTAGACATAAGAAAACGGGCTTTTTTTCATAAGGGCAGTGAGGCCTTGCAACAGGTTGCCCAAAGAAGTGGTATATGCCCTGTCTCTACAGACATTAAAGGTCAGGCTGAACCAGCCTCTGAGCACTTGTTCCAGCTGGAGGTGTCCCTTTCAATGCAGGGGAGTTGGACTAGTTGACATTGAAAGGTTCCTTTCAACTCAAACAATTCCATGATTCTGTGATTCTAAATGAATTCTGAATTACCACAGTGTCTCAAATTTCCACCAAATATCTAAATCTTACACTTTCTTCCATGCTAATAGCCCTTAAACTTTTTTGTTGTTGGCAGTAGTGCAGTGCTCAAGAAGCAGTTGGAAGACAGAACTCAGTTAAACCAGGGATACTGTAATATTTTCATTGTTCAAATTAATGCAGCTAGAAACACAAGCTTTGGTTCTGGGACAGAAATTTCACTAACATAAATTTTGCAGCTGACAAAAGGAGACACAAGGCTCCCTGTGGTCCGTCAATAACACTACATCCAGGTTTCCCTCTATTGCCTCTGAAGAGGCAGAATTGTTGGCACAACTAATTGCTTCCAACACAGGACTGCAAATTGCTGGCCACCTTAGACAGACTTTCCTGTTCCAAAAGGCCAAAGAGATCCTGTAACGAAAATGCTAAGTTATGGCCTGAACCAGTGATCAAGCACCTGCAGGAAGACAGGGCCAACCCAGGGCAGCTCAGGTGCATGCAATGTACCTGAGGAACCGTAAAGGGGTGGATCCTGGCTCCACCCCTTCCCAGAGCTCATTTAAGGGTTGGCAGTGGAGGTGAGATTTCCTTACTGGAGATCTCTGCCTGCCACAGGCTTTCTAAAGGTAAGTAATATTTTTTTCTTTGTTGCTGGGTCTACAGCTGCTGTATTTGGGCTTGTTCTCATTTGCTGAACAGTACTGACTTTTGAGGGGACTAAAAGATATTTCTAGAATGGTGCAGTATCTGGAAAAAGAAGGGATCATAAGACCTGCACATAACCTACGTAGCTCCCTCATATGACTAGTACAAAAGTTAGAGGGCACACAGAGAATTATAGTGGATTACAGAGTATTAAATAAGGTCTTAGTGCCCATTTATGTAGCTGTACCCAATATTGTCTCCCTGATGGACGCACTGAGTAGGGAGATAGAATGGCAAATGCATTCTTCAGTGTTTCTATTCATGAAGAATCACAAGCTTGCATTTACATGGGGAGTCAGGGTGGGCCTTTCAGGTCCTGCCATAGGTATGTGCATTCACCAACATACTGTCATAACTTAGTGATACGTGATCTAGCAAACCGGAATAATCCTAATGACATCAAACTGTACCACTACACTGATGATCTCATGTTGACATCTAGCTCACTGGAGGCATTTGGGAAGTCTGTAGATTCATTAACTACTCATTTGCAAGAGAAAGGATGGCTGCCTACAGGATATCCCAAGTCATTGGGAGCACAACTGGCAAAACTCTAGGCAGAATAAAACAACATTGAGTGGTGATCCCACCTGCCATATAATCTGATGGGGATAGGCCTTATGGAATGCTATAATAGTATTGTTAAGGCTGCCCTGAAGGCAGGCTCTCAATCCCTGCAGGGGTGGACAAAGAGACTTTATGAAACCCTGTGCGACCTGAATGTGAAAGGCCTAGAGATGGCAGACCCAGTGCCCATGAAGATACTCTACACAAGATGGGCTTCCCTGCTTAGGATCGAAATTAACTGATAATTGGATAAGACCCCAGATATCCAATGAAAATAATTTTCTGCTCCCTGCCTCTGAAACCTAGAATGTAGTACCTATAAAACAAAACAGCTATGGAGGTGCAAGTAAGACTAAAGTGGTGTGGCCTACTTCCACCTTGGGGGAGATTATTGGAGGTGGAGGGATTGGTAGTCCCCCCAGTAATAGGTACATGGCCTGCAGCCATCATGGTCAACAGTCTAGCACTCATCACTAAGGGGACCTTAATCATGTCCCTACGGCAAATTGCAATCCTCACCCTCTTCCACTCCCCCCCTCACCCCCCACCATCACACTTTGATACCTGATAGTTAAGCAGACTCAAATATCAGACTAAAGGATCTGGTACAGACAGCCAGGTGTTCACCCAGAACAGGAACATGGCCTATATCTTGCCATGGAGGGTGGACCTACCATTTCTGGTCCCTCTGGAACATCTGTGCTACTCCCTGTGAGTTCTTTTTGAGTCCACAGGATCACTGGGAGGAGCAACATGACATCCATTTTCACTATAAGATCTGCTTGACACCTGGTGGTGGTCCATACGGGTCTGATGTAATGTGAGCCAAACCTTCCATGGTCCATGCAACTGTGTGCCTCCAGAACCATCGAGTACTGACCTACAAAGGAATATGAACCTCAACCATGAACCAATCATCAATCGTCTTACATTTTGTCAATCTACATCACACTGGGCAAATTGCACAAAGTTGCTGTATGCTGGATCACAGTAATAGAAAGGAATTACTTACCTTCAATCTGCTCAGTGATTGGTTCATGCTGTGAAGAGGTGAAGTGTAGCAGAAATACTAAGTCATGTAGGTCAAGAACCAGTGATTGAGCAGCTGGTAGGGAGGTAGGGCAACCAAAAGAAGCTCAGGTGTATGCAATACTATGCACCTGAGTGGCCAAAAGAGGTGGAGCCAATATCCCAGACCTCATTTAAGGGTTGGCAGTGGAGGCAAAGGATATCTCACTGGAGATCCTGAGACCTTTCAAAGGTAAGAAGCTTTTTTCTTTTGTTTCCGTGTCCACAGCTGCTGTATTTCAGCTTGTCTTTATTCGCTGCAGCCCAAGACTTGGCCACTCTGCTATTATCACTGTACTTTCCATCACATTATAGCATTACAGATCCCTAATGTCTTACTTCGTTATCCTGAGTGCAGCATTACAATCTGTATGAATTTATGTACACCTGCAGGAGTACAAGGAAGAGTGAATGAATTAATGTATGGATTGATTCACTGACTTATGTGGACATCTTCCACAATACTAGAGATCAGGACAAAGTTTTGTTCACCAACAATCACTGGAGCTGTGGAAAATGTCATACAGTGTAGTCCAGATTGTAATTTGTGCAATTTCACCAAAAAAGCAACTCCCACCACCATCTGCCCCTGCCATAGGAAAGCTTTTCTCTTTAAAGGCTGCAACAGGTCTCCTCTTTTCTGCCTTGAAGTAAAACTCTATCCTGCAACGTGGCACTGGTGTTTTTGCTAATGTAGTGGTAAAAAGACATGGTCATACACAGACCAGTGAATGTAAGCAAACATGCCCTACCATACTGGAGCACTGTAAGGACTGCATTTGTTGTGAAAATGAACTACACAGACCCAGACCTTAGCTACAACTTGGCAGAGAGACAATATAAAGAAGTGTGTGGATAACTTTATTCTTCAGTCATCTGTGGCTTTGGTAATGGTGATGTAAAATCAATGATAAATCACATCTCTGTACAAAATTATCGCTGGGCTCTCTCTTGACTTCTGCGGTTTTGGAGTCAGGCTACATAAATCCCTTCATTGCTTCAGAACAGACATAACATCTTTGGATAGGAAAGGACAAAACTGCTCTTGAAGAGCTCCCATTTCATATTTCATTTGGCACGTGAATTCTTTGGGAAAAC
Source organism: Centrocercus urophasianus (assembly GCF_019232065.1). Classification (NCBI taxonomy): domain Eukaryota; kingdom Metazoa; phylum Chordata; class Aves; order Galliformes; family Phasianidae; genus Centrocercus; species Centrocercus urophasianus. The sequence continues at coordinate 11,976,338 of NW_024884778.1, read as the reverse complement.
ACATTACTGAAACAGGTGTGTATAGTTTGGTACTGCTTGGTTCTATCATACAGTATGAGATATACACAAGATGCATAAGTCCTATTGATCTCTTCTAGTAGAATGGTACTTTTTTTTTTAGCAACCTGTTGGCAAATATCTAATTTCTAATTTGAATTAGGCTTTCCCCCAGGTAAGAACAATGATGCACAGATGCTTTTCTTTGGACTTTTGTGATTTTGTTGAAAAAATACAGGAACGCGTAAGTACTATACTGCCTTTTAGAAAGGACTTTCAACTTCTGCTCAGATTTTCTAGAAGAGTTGCTGAAAAGTTATATGGTTTCTCCTTTTCAACATCTACTTCATAGCTTTAAGAATATTATCTCTGTTCTCATCTCTTTATTAGGTGGTTTTAATCATTTTGCAGATGACAATTTCACCCTATTTCTGAGAACAAACAAAAAAAGGCACAGCTTTACCATTCAAATTACTCATGTTTCAGAACATAAATGCTTCAGAAAGATAGTTTTTTATCTAAACAAATATAATTAAAGGCAATCTGATGAAATAATATTCACAGACCTAATTAGTGTATAAGATACAAAGAGAATTAAAAAATACTAAGCAGTACTTACAACCTTCTTGAGTGTTTGTGTGATTTGTTCTAATTCATCTATTACTCAAATGTTGGAAGTGAACAAATGAATGATACTTTAGATATCCTGCCAGAAGCTTGAGGAAATCTTTCCATCCAAACTATGGCCCAAGTTGGGGCTGTAATGAACTCTATTTCTTGGGGAAAAAAAAACGTAAACAATTTTGTAGTGCACCACTAAGCTTATCATTGGCCATGGTAATATGTATGTACTTTACTGTAGCCAGCTCAAAAGAAGTGCTTTACAAATGTAGAAGATGGAGAAATAGCCTCTTTATTTTTTTATGTACAGTTTGCAATAATGAAAGATTCATCCTTCCAGAGAATTTTAAGCTTTTATGAACTGTTCAAGCACACATTAGATGTTGACATTCTTTGGAAATGAATAACTTATTTGAGTTTGGGAGAGTAGCACATGATCTAATAGAATAAATTAGTCATTGTCATCTGCAGGTAGTATGCCAGATATATGACTTAAGCCTTGGTGGAAGGAATCGTACTGTTTGCATAGAATTCTCATTTCACGCTGATGTTCAGAAAGCTCTGCTGACAGCTCTCAGCCTCTGCAGGGAGATATGAATCTTCACCTGCTGTCTGCTCCCACCTGCTGTGGAGGTCTCTCATAAACTTAAGGACAACCCTTGGCTCCTCCAGTAAAGTTAATAATTTTAAATGTAACTACTCTGCACTAGTCATCTGAAGCGTAAAGTGCTAGTCTCAACTATGTGTGTGTGTTTTTTTTTTTTTTTTTGTTTTGTTTTTTTTTAAGTAATCTTACGAGCATGCTAGACTATGCCTTCTGTGAAAATAAATACAAGGGCAGTGATTTGTGATCATTGCCTTCTGTTCTGTGCAGACTGAGGATAAGACTTGTATACAACATCCTCTCCCCAGGAAGCCCTCGTGGCTGAGCGGACAGAGCAAAGATCTTTAACAGGAACATCCAGTGTTTTGTGGTGAAGGGTGTCCCACCCCAAATGCAGCCACTCCTACACTTTCAATCCTTATCTCCAGAGAAAACTGGAGAGTTCTATGGAATTGAGTACAACTTGGCATAGATGTATTTAATACCATCACGGAAAACTGCATCAGCTCCCTGAAGTACATTACGTTTACTCAAATGCTTGTTATTTACCACGCTGTAGGATTTTGCTTTGCCCAAAGGACATTCGTAGAAAAATTAACCAAGAGGAACATTTTAGATGTTCATGGATTTGTAATAAAATAGCAATTTTCACTGACTATGAGACCATGGGTACTGATAACAAGTAAAACATCAATTAAACAGACTTGCTATCTGTCAAGCCGAAAAAGAAAAACAGAAAAACAAAACAAAAAAAACCAGGAGCTTTTAAATGTTCAAAGCTTATGGAACAGGAACTAATTAAGCATGCACTAATGAGGCATGATCTTATGAAACAAGAATTAACAAAACTTCAAAGTGCTACCTTTTGATGTATAAAACTGGCAGAAATAGTTCCAGATAATTGCCTAACTACTCAGTCAGGTCCCAGTTCAGGCTCCAAAACTGGACAAAAAAGAAAAACAGTTGCCCCCCCCCCATAGCCATGAGGCAGTAAATGATCAGTCCAGACTAACTTCTGATAGTGACATTTAAGGACTTGCTCCCCAACATATATATTTATGTAATAGAGAAGACCTTGGGCAGGAAGTGAGCAATACCAGCACCTTGCCAAGAGGAAACAGCTGGGGGCTAAACTACACAAAGCTGTACAGTCCTGTGGCTGCAGGAGACTGTTTTGAAGTTAACAGAGAGAAGACTAATTCCTGATCTTTGCAACTGGAGCTTTACCTCTTCACTATCTGGAAGTTTGTAAGAGTTTAGGAGTTTCTCTAGATAATGTAACCAGGGAGTGACAAAACCAGGGGTTAGAATAGCCAACTCTTGTTGCTTCCCTCCCTGCCTAATGAAGAGTTAGTTAATACAAAGCAGGACAGCTACAAAATTAAAATCAGGGACAAATCCAGAAATAACAAATAGTCTGGTAGCTAAGGATGCTTGCCAGATATGCAGAAGACGGCGTTGTAGGTCCTGGCTTCCAGTCAAGGCCAAGCAAGGACTCAGCGTGGGTACTGAGCCCCCAATCCCAGCAGGTTACAAAGGTTATAGCAGCACTTGTATTCTACATCAGCAAAGTTTCTTACTAGCCTAGAGAAACTATGAAAAAATTAATCATTTGGGAGTTTTTCAGAGTGGAGCACAGTAAGGAATGTCCCTTTGAAAAACCTAGGTGTATGACTATCAGGGGCAAAGTGTGAATTTTGAGATGCCTTTCCAGTAAGTACAACTCAAGGCCTATACCAGCTGAAGTTTTAAGGCTGCAGTAACAATTTATAAATTGTCATTTGCAACCATCCATACATACACACCCTTCCAAGGTGTGATTAACCCAAGCAATGCTGTTGCTGATCCTTAATACCAACTGTACCAACTATGCTTCACAAGAATTGATCACTAAGTGTCTTGCAGGACAATGGCAGGAACACAGGTAACAAAACTAAAAATGGCTTATGCACAGAAAAGGAAAATGGAACTGGAAAATTACCACAGCTGAAGCACAAAAGACACTGGGATTTCACTCTGATTTCATCTCATAATGCAATAAAAAATAGCGCCGTGCAACAACACAGTTAAAATTTCCTTAAGAAAATCTGCAAATCTAAATTTGCATGTAAGGATATAATTTTCACCATTCAGTAACCATTTCATCCACCCCAAATATGGATACAGAATGTTTTTCTGACGATTCACTCTGCTGTATCTTGCCATTCACTTTTACTTTTGCTGCAGGAACTGCTACTTCCTCACCTTTTGTCCTCGCCCAGTGTATATTGTAAAGATTTGATCACTCTGAAAAGCCTGGGTCTCTCCCCAATCACCATGCCTTGAGCTTCTTAAACAGTCTGGTTTCAATCTAGTTTATTAGTGGCTGCCTTTCTCATTTTTACTACATTTTCAGAGAAGAAAATGAGAACTGGCATACAAATGATCACTGTCATGCATACTCGAGAAAGATAGATAGGAACAGTGGATGTAGAATTAAAAACTCTTTAGTTTAAGAATTGGAGTTTATTTTCATTACAACTCCTATTAAAGTTTGCCCAGTTTTTTCACAGATATGTTTTTAGCTTTTTTTTTTTTTTTTTTTCCCTCCAATGGACACGCATTTTCCATAGACATTTGGATATTTTTTAAACAGACACTCATGAAATACGCAGAATCATATCCTCAGCTGCTGTAAACTGATGACAACCCCTTCCTTTCAAAGCTAGCTTTGTGCAGCAACACTGCTTTTCACCACTCGTGGCTCAAAAAAAATCCAAAAAACAACCACTTTGGAAATGTTTACACACTGGCTGGTCATATTCTATCCCTTTTTGTTTATATCTTAAATATTTTAGACCAGATATGTGATTGATTCAGTGGAAATTTTACCCTGGTTGCTCACGAGTTGCTTTATAGCGGTTTGATTCAACTTAAGGGCGTGGAGAGATTGTGTTTACTGATGGAGGAGAAAGAAACAGCAGTCATAAACTCCACACTTTGACACTGCAGATGTGCAGGAATGCTGCATACCACCCTGTCAGCATTGTGCCATGCTTTTGTATTTCTCCTCTCACAGTTTACCAGCAAGATTCAAGATTCCTACAATTCCAAAAGTACCCAAATCTTCCAGACTGAGGCCAAAATCAAGTTACCCCAGTAAACTTCAGTGGATTGATGAAGCTTTACAAACTGTATTTATAATCCAGAAGGCAGCTTTGTTTTGTTTTTCCCTCTTTGAAGCTTCAAAACATATACTTTTTAACAAGATTATTATCTTCTAATTAGAAAAAAAAAGAAAAGCCTTTCTGGTCCTAAAACCTACAGCGTGCAAAATAAACACTCGGGCTTTCTTCTTCTTTCATGTTTCCCAGACCAGACATCTTTACACTCCTGGGAAGCTCCCACCTCCTGTTCCTATCAAAGGAAGACAGTGAGGAGGGGGATAGGGGAAGCCGGTGCTTTCAAAATTGGTTTATTGGGGGATCAACTGTAGACTCCATGATGCTGCGTTTGCTTTATGCAGACACCAGGACTCACAGTTTCCTCTGTCCCATAGAAACCAGCTTCCCTTGCCCTCCCCACTGCTTCTGTGGGTATCGAGTTCTCTGCAATGCAGAAGCTGAGAAATAGAGATCTAATCTCTGACACAGCCCAGCTAGGTGGGGAAATAACTCTCCCAGACATCTAATTCAAGAAAAAGATATTCTCTCAGCTCAGGTTAAAAAGAATCGTGCCATCACCTACTCTTAAAAGGCCAGCAAAAGTAATTTTTGCCATTTTAATCAACAATTTTAACATCTCAGTACTGAAACTGGTAATGATCTTGAGATAAATAACTTAATAATACTTCATTGTACAAAACAATACTTTGCAGACAACTGAACTGGTAGGGCAAACATGCACATTTGAAACCCTAGTCCCAAAGTATCCTTCAACGTTTCACGCACTGAAACATATAGAATTGCTTATAAGCAATAAGAATACAAGGAAAGTACATCAAGTATTTCTGGCTGTCTTTTAATGAGAAATAGCAGGTGGAAATTGGTTGAGGAGAGAAGTTGCAGTTCACAACAGACCACCAGAATTCCACAGACCGTAGAGACCTCCTGTCAGGAAGGATTAATTCTGTAAAGCTGAATTAGCTTTCTGGTATTCTGTGCAGCCAAACTGACACACTCCAAAGTTGTGAATCAGACCAACAAAATAGTGAATCGAGAAGGATTTAGAAAAATGACCATTTTGTTTGTTTTCTGAATGCATAGCCTCTAATATTAACATTTCCAAGCTCCTATTTGTAATCACAAGGACAAGAAACCTTCAATTTAAACACTGGAAACTGAGATTTGTACCTGCTAGTACATGGCTGAGGTGTAAAGAAAAACCCTAAGCCTTTTAAGAGATGTGATAAAGTCATCAGAGTTGGCAATGCTGTGGATACTCATATGTAGTTTGGCCTTGTCCAGGAGAAAAAAAATATTCTCTCCAGCTGCTGACCTTACAGAATTTCCTGTTGTCTACCAGCAGTATCTGTCACAAGTGGTTGCTGTACCTCCCCACAACATTTCTGAATGCAGAAATGTTTAGAATTTGTTCCACAGTAAATTGAGCTCAACCCTGAGCAGGCTGACAATCCAAGGAGCCAACATCAATAGCTTCTCACAGTTTGGTTGGCCCCAGGAGTGCCAAATATACCATAGCACACAGAAATCTGAGACATTTAATACTGTTTGTAAGAAGAAAGCTAATTTTCTCAAGATCTAATTGAATTCTCTAGTAGTTTCAGTGAGAAGTCTTGTGCTTGTTTGAACCCAATTTTTAATGAAGACTGATGTTTTAAAGAAACTATTTATTTGCGTAAAAATTTTACTTCCCCACATTCCCCAAAGTATCAAAAGAAATTGAATGTTAGATTTATAATTAATGTGGTTTGGATTTAGAAAAAAAATTACAGCAAAGAACATTTCCATAAATCATGCCCATGATTGAAAAAATATGGTCATAACTGAAGACAAAACTGCTTCATTTTGCATCTGTTTCACATATATAAATGTGTCAGGTTTACATAAAACACACTGATAAAGATGAGGAATAAGGGAAAAAAATGATAAAAATAGCCTAGGTTGTATTAGTAACACATCTTTTATTAGAATTTTCTCTGATACTATTGTGACCTAACTCATTACTTTTCTTGCTTGCTTTAGTCACTTAAGCTTTTAAAAAGTTAAAAGAAATTAACTTTATGGAATTAAATTCTTAATACAACTCTCAAAAGCAAGCTTGCATACATAATGTGTCACTACCTTATTTTCTTCTGACTATTTCACAGATAACAGTCCTAAATTAGTTCATTAGTTCATGAGAAATGATGCCTAGCACCAAACATGATCTAAATGATGATGATAGTTTCAGGGCTAGACACCCTCCAAGGATAAACTAGCCCAATTCTGTCACTGCATTCAGTGCAACACCAGGCTGCACCAGGGAAGGATTTGCCTACTGCTCCCCTAATTTAGCAGTAGGGAAGTGAAGCAGTTTGCCAACATAACCACTTATCACATGCCATGTCCTACTTGTAGTATTACTCCACAGCATAACATATGTCTTCCAAATAAATAACTCCGCTGCCTAGTTGGCCAACAATCTGCTATTAATAATAAAAAAAAAAAAAAAAAAGGAACACTAATATGTTTCTGCTAATATTTTTAATTAAAATATACGTCTTTAATATATTTGACTTCTTCTTACCACAGCAGTTTGGCATGAAACATCAGAGAGAGCAAGAGTATACAGCTAAAATAAATTAAGCATTTAGCTTACCACCATCTTGATGGGAAAGCACACGTAGTAAATTATTCAGAGGTAAGAAATGTGCTATGCATTTCTTTTTTCCTCTAAGAAGTGTGTAGTTGGGGTGGCTGATGCAAACTATGTCTTCACGCATAAAGTCCCTTTAAAGTTGTTCTCAAGCTCTTTCCATTCATAGTGCAATCTCCTCCAGTTTACTCAGGATGTAAGCTTTTAACTGTGCTTTAAAAATGTATGCATTTCTTGTTTCCTATAGCTTATTTTAATAGCAACATTATATGGAGGAAAAAAAAATTTGTAATAAATTTCTGCCAATAATCTCCTGTTTTTCAGGTAAGTCTCATTTGCAAATCAACAGGAGGAAAAAAAAAAAATCCTTTAATATTCCTTGAGAAATGATGCATAGGAAATTAAATTCAATTTTAATATGTTTCAGTTAGGCAAATTCTTCAGGAGTTTGCCAGACAGAGAAGATCTAGCTGAGCCTGCCCCTGTGTACGTATTATTCACCTACTCATAACTTCGGCCAGCTCTGATCTCTCCACGCATTGGAGACACAGAACTTCATTGGATGCTCACCTGCCCACTGCTACCTGTGCACACAGGACAGCCATGGGGCCTTTGCTCCCTTTCAAGAGGTGGCAGCCAGCCCTTACCCACAGGCAGAGAAGCCATGGCCCAGAAGCTGGGGCACAGGTTTCAGCTCTTTATGCTCTGCTCCCTCACCCAGCTGCAAGTGGCTGCTGACTGTGCCATACGGCAGGCCTCACTGTTCTTTTGCGCTTCCTTTCTGTTTTAGTTGGCATTTATCTACTTGCTGAGGGCATGGCAGCCTGTGTGCTAAGGCAAATTGCATTTTTAGTGGCAGAGAACGAGAAAAGCAAGACAATTTGTCCCAAGAAAATAGGAAATCAGTTGGCCTCCTTGCGGCTGCACCACTCCCCCACCACAAGGCCTTGCCATGGCTGCCCAGCTGGGGCTGGGCTGCACCACAGCCCTCATGGTCAGCTCTGGTCATAGGGCCTTGCTTTGCCACCAAATGCAAACACCATAATGACCATTTGTGAAAAGCTCCCCAAACATCCTGATTTCCATTTCAAAGCGTTTTCGTAGTTCCTCCCTCTTCCCTACCACAGACCCACTGAGTATGGGCCAAAATTGGTGCCCACTAAAAAGCTGCACAGTCCCCAAGGCCCAGTTAGTCACAAAGAGTCCTCAGCAGGGAATGTCCCAGCCCCATTCCTCTTCCCAGCGCCAGGAAGTTGCAAGCCAAGAACCAAAATGCTGCTACCCTTGCCAGGGGGTCTGGAGTCCCCAGGAGACCCCCAACCTCTTGCCTGGCCCCATATGGCCCCACTAGCACAGCCCAGGCTCTCATTCTGCATGCTGGAAAATACAAAAGCAGACAATAGGAGGAAGGGAGGGAAGGAAAGGAAAGTGGGAGAAGGCGGGGGAAAGAGAAAAGGCAAAGGTCAAAATAAATATAAATAAAAACAATGAAGCAACACAGAGTGAATCTGATAAATCTCGCACCAGAAGGGCTTGTATAGGGTGCATATCAGGAGAGCCCTGTCTCTGCTCCCACACCCTCAGTGGCCCTGCCTTCTTCTGTACCTCTATGCTGGCAAATGTATCATGACTTCAAGTGGCACAGACAGCACAGAATGAGGAAGCAAGTGGGAAAGCACTCAGAGGTCCTTTGTTGCTGGAGAAATATTCATAAACCCAACAAACAAATGGCCCAATCATGGCTTATTTTCCCCATAATGTGAATAAGCTGTATGAGAAATTTGTTTTGCATAAGCAAAGACTGCAAGACTGAGCCTAGAGACCACCTTACGAAAATAAAATATTTCTTTTGATTTGGCTTTTATATTCCAAACTTTTTGCATTAACCCAACTTCTGAACAGCAACAACTCCAAATTTCCTTTTACTGAACTTGTCAGCTGATTTTAGGTGCCAAGCCAAACCCCCCCCCCCAAAAAAAAATTTATCATGTACTGCTATCTCCAACTCCTAACAATATATTACTCAAAATCTGGAAATTTTAACTGTGCCAAGCATTCTTTATCAAGGAGGTACCTGGACAGAAACCTTAATTTCTGACTGTCTGAAGAGAATAATCTACTGCTTAATGGCAAGAACATTGCAAGATGAATATATTCTGGCTCTGTGAATTTGAAATTTCTTCTGATTTAACCCTATATACAGAAGAACTTAAGAACAGTCATATTGGTTCAGAACATCCTTCTTTCAGAGATCCCTGTGTCAATCACATAGATAACATGAGTTTTTGGACTGGCCCTCACAACCATTACCCAGAAGCCCTCATTTTCCTATTAGAGACGAGCAAGAATCAATTCCAGTCAACCTCTTCACAGTATTCTGAACTTAAAAGAAAAAGTAAGTAGTAAGGCACAGTGCTTTAAAGATGTGAAGGCAAATGAAGAGAAAGGCAATTAGGAGGCAATAGCTCTCCTTGGGAGCTATCGAAACACTTTGATTTCCACATTAAACCAGAAAAACTCTGATGTCTTCAAGTTCACTGGGATGTGTCCAAATTGACCTTTTATTGCATATGGTCAAGTGCTGTGAAAAATTCCACCACTTAGCATCTCTCTGTTATCTCAACCACAGGCAGGGAAATTCTTCCCTTCAAAGAGAACCATAAAATGAGATAACAGAGACAGGGACTTCTGTGCCATCAGCATTTCAAACTCCACATCCCCACAGGAAAAAAGCTTTTTTGTAAGGGAAAAGAGGGTTATTTGTAAGGGTAAGGTGATCAGTGGTAGCTGCTTCTCACCCACCAACCTTATGCAACATGGAAGAAAAAAATACCTCTGGGCTCTCCACCTGGAAAATGTGGCACCAAACCAGCATGGGTACAATGCTTGAAGTACCAATGTGGCATAAGTAGCATTTGTACAGTATCTTAAACACATGAGCTTACAGTTTTCCCATACATTTGCAGTGGAACGATAGCTTTCTATCCAGCTCTTGCACAATACCCTTTCAACCCCATTTATACAAAGGAGCACCATTTTTATTATGCTAAAAGATCCACAGTCAAAACTTATGTTGTATACTAATACCAAAGTAGATGCTGCTGTATGTGGGTGGGAAGGAGAAGGAGTCTGCCAGTATAGCACATTTCATTCAGGGAACTGGTATAAACTACATACAGACAAAACACTAGCTTGCCAGTATAAGCTGTGGCTACACTAGGAAAGTTTGCCAGAATAGCAAACTGCCAAATCTTTTCTAGCGTAGAGAATCCATGCTAGACCGCAGATAAATGTCTCTTCAGACATTAACTCTCACTAGTCTCACTATACTGCACATAGAGGCCAACACCACCGGTAGATGCTACCTCTCTCAGGGAAAAGGAGGAAGGGAAGAAGTCCTTGACAGCCAGGTCATACTCTTACATGTTCACAGCTATAGGACAGGTGTGTGGGGATATAGCCACCACCATGTACAGGAACTGAAGACCTAACTTTACTGCATTAGAGAAGGAAGGGCATTTCCATTTCACTTAGCTGGAATAGCCAACAACATCCTCAACTGAATTCATCAAGCTGTCTTCTGTCATAGAACACAAAAGAAAAAGGATTTTACTTGCAAGTGAGAGGATGGAACAACAGCTTGACAATGAGTTGGAATAAGAGCATGTTACTACAGTAGAAAGAAAATCACCTGCTATGGCAGAACTCATTATTTCACAAAGCATTCCACATGTTTGTGCAGAATCTTTTTGTGCTCCACCTGTGGCCACCTTTCCTATACTTTTTTTCCAGGCTCGAGGCAATGATGGCCACAGTTCTTCAAGGCCTTGCATACTTTACAAAGAATAGACACAGAAAGGCAGGAATAACTGGCACGATAAATATTACAGCCACAGAAGCAGGATTATCAGACTAGCACAGAAAATAAAATAAGAGTACTCCTTTTTTCAGATTGCACTCCAAGTTAATACCAAGAACTTTACTGTGAAAATGCGTGTAATACAATCACATCTGAAAATCCAACCAAAAATATTAAAAAGATCTTTCTGTATCCAAAGCACTTATCATAGCCTGAGGAAATCATTCTTATTATTTGAGGTAATGGTTTACATCACTGCATGAAAGCAGATAGAATAGGTAAAGATGACAATCATCATTTAGCAAAGTAGCATGTCAAACATATGTTTTTTTTCTATGCAAGTTTTTTAATGATTTTTTCCTCACATTCACAAAATCTTGGTGATTAACATGCAAAGAACATTTTAAACACTTATTTATAGCACAGGAAGTGATAACATTGAAACCACCAGAAATAACCTTAACTTACAAGATTTTGGAGGAAATGCCCCGAGGCCATCCAGTGGGGGCTTATGCTTTTTTTCACAGTGAAATAATTTATTTCCCATGTGGGTTCAGATTCTAATCCATTTCCTTTTTCTTTGTGTATTTATTAATTTTTAAAGAATTTTTGTTTCTTATTTTCAGGTGGTACTTCGCTTACTTATCTGTCTTTTCTATCTATTCTATCTTTTCTCTATCTATTTCTTTTATTTTCCACCCTTATCATTCCATCTTTTATTAATCTGATTTCTGAGAAAACGAAATAGTGGTTTTTTCCTGCTTCCTCAGGCTGGCTGGCCAGAGGTTCCCTACTGCTAAAGGCAAGATGACAGTTTATTAAGCATTAAGCTACAGGCTAATGAGTTCTTGCAAAACCCTGTCAGAATTAATTCAATAAAGTGAAATGAAGCACTGAGTGAATCAATACAATTGCCTGCAATCAGTGTTCCTCCACAATGATTGCAGGAAAGTGCTTCACTAGTGCTCTGCTATATTTGCTCTCAGTGGCTGAAGTTACCCAGCTTCTCTTCCAGCTGCTTTCACAAGAGAGGGAGGATGTAGAGATTCAGGTGGAGTAAACAACATTATTAACTAATTTCTTACTTTTGTCCAGTGTTTTTCTCCATATTGCCTACATTTGCCGGCACTCAGATCTCCTTCAGATTTCAGGAAGAAATATTTCAGTTTCTTGTAAGGACAAGACTTGTGCTATCTTTGCACCACACACGGGATCCGGCTTCAAAGATAGTCTCACAGATTTCTGGGAGGGAACCCAAGAAAGGACCTGGTGGACAAGGCATTCAGTCCAGTGGAAATGCCAGCTCCTGGGCTAGGCACCCTTTCATGTGGGCCAAGGTGTTAGTGTGTTGCCATTAGTTTGTCTAGACTAATTAATTTGAAACATCAGTTTCTTTCACAGCTTAGTGTCATTCCTGAGCTAGTTCTCATGACTCATTCTTCTGCAAACTCCTGCTCCATCTCCTCACAAGAAAAAAAAAAGAAAAAAAAAAAAGGAATCCTCTTTCCTCCACGTTTCTGCCATACCTGAAGAAAAGTTGCCTTTGCTCACACATCAGCTATGGAAATGCAAAAGGCTGGGATTCCTTGAACACAGAGGCTAATTGATTTAAAAGGAAATTCTTATTTTTTTATACATTACAGTAACTCATTTTCTATTGTTTGGGAGATTCAGTGGACTTTGTATTACCTTTAAAGAAAGTGCTGACAAGCTACCACAAGCGTAAGGAGAGAGGCCACACAAGAGGAAGAAAAGAATGCTGGTGCTAATGGCTGTTTGCTCAAATGTGGCTGATGTTCATCATTCAGTCTGTACTTACTTGGGAATTCAAAGAATATTACAATTGTGGCAGATGGCTGGGGGATACTCCCTTTAATAACTTGGTTATTAAGCATCAAGTGGTCAAAGCCAATCATTGTCCTGGTTTGGGAAGCAGGACATACAGGATACCAAGATGCAGAGTAACTGAGAAAGACAA
>NW_024884778.1:11943782-11963473 GCF_019232065.1 Centrocercus urophasianus | reverse complement strand
TCTTTCTCTGCTCAAGCCTGAAGACAGCTGCATTTGGCTAAATTTTCTTTTCCAACTTAGACACAGGAAGCCTAGCCCAGTTTTCCTTTCAAGTGTTTACTTACTTCAGATTTCTTATGTCTTGTTACCTCTAGACAGCCCAGTTTTACTGGATTTCTAGTATCAAGAATTTAAAATATTGATAGCAATGCTATCTCAGGGTATCTTCACAAACAAACTCCCAGAGAGATAAGAGTCTGTTAGCAGCTGAGCCAGTAAACCTGCTTTCCTAAGAATTTGTGCCTGATACTGAGCTGCTGCACGAATGCACTGTTATGTGTCATAAGAGATCGGTGTTTACTAAAACCTTCATTGGTGACACAGTTTGGATCCCTTTTCTCTGCTGTGTTATTCTTTATAAAACAAAAGAGAATAGAACCTATTCCAGAACTCTCCTCTTCTGCAAAGTTTGTCTCAAGAGTCTTTGGGACAGAGAGGAGGAAATATGACCAGAGGAATACAAGATCCCCTTTGACAATAAGCTATTAAGTGTAACACAGGTAGGGAACTCAGCTCAGTCCTGTTACATGTAAAACATAACTGGATTCATATTTTCAGGATCATATAACTTGTAGCATTAATAACCTATTCAAGGCATGTATAGAATTGATATGAGGAAGAAGAATATGCAACAACAACAACAACCTTACATTAACAACAAAACAAAAAAATCACACTTTTAACACAGAAAAGTAGATATAAGTAGGAGGTTAGTGATGTGCTCACATTTCTTTATACTATTACTATATATCACCACTGCTTGCTAATCCCAGCTAATTCTAAAACAACTTCATTTCCTTTTAACTCCGCATTCTATAGAGACAACATAAGTCTTCGAATCCCAGTCCTTCTGTTTTCCAGTGCTCAAATTTAACATGCACATACATGTGTATTGTGCACAACTTCAAACTGAGCTAAAACGCACTGATCACAGAAGGCAACAGAAAAAGAGGAAAAACAGCACATGATTAAATATAAATAAAGAAGTCGTGAATTTGGAGGGAATAGATTTATACTTAGTGGGAGATGGGGGGAGGGGATAACAGGGAAAACAAAGAGGACCAAGTTAGATTTTTAGAGTTTTACAGACACCATTATATGAAGCAGCCTGAAATAAATAGGCTGGAGCCAATGTGCTCATGCAGAAAGAAATATACCCCCACTCAGAGTGCTCCCTGTGCCTATGCTTACAGGCAAGGCTATTTTGCTTTTGCTTTGATCCTATGGGTTTTGCAATTTCAAATCAGAAACCAGCATCTTAGTTACAAGTCTGTCATGTAAATTATTGGACTAAGTAACAGAGCTCCCTCTAATGGTGCTTCTATAGTTATACCAATTTATAGTGTCTTCTCATGAGTTGTTCTTTGTACTCGTTGCTAATAAAGTTGTATCAAGTATTCTTTGTTGTATCCATTTCTGTTTCTTCATTTCCATTCAGCACTATAGTTTCTCTCTCTAAGAGTCGTTTGTTGCAATAAGATCTGAATAACAAAGGGAGTTTGTGCAGAATAGAATCATTACAGTGTATTAAGCAACCTTGAAAGAAAGCAAAAGCACTAGTATCTAGGAAGAAAAGAAAAAAAGCATATAGTAGGAAAAGTAGCAGTACTTTTCCTGCATGCTTGGATTTCCTTTCTTGTTTTCTCATCCTGGCATCCCAACATGGAAGAGGCTGTCACTACCTTTGGGATTCTGCCAGGCATAAAGGTGTTGAGGTGGCTTGAAAACAATATGGAATTGAAAGAAAAAAAAGAAAAAAAAGCAAAGAAAGGAGTGTAAGCACTTGACAAACCTGAAGTAAGATAAAGAGAAAACTTGCTGATGCGGAACATTTGTTTATTCACTTGATTTTCGTCTAGAATTTGGTCCACACCAGGCTTATATCATGTAATTCTCCCTGCTCCACCCTGTTTGTTGCAGGGTCAAATGAAACAAGATCTAAAGGCAAAAATACCCTGATTTTGATCCAGAATGGGGGGAAAAAAAAAAAAAAAATCTATGATCAAGGTTCCGTTTATGTGTTTGTTTGACCCCTGGAACACTCTGATTTTGCCTTACAGAACTCTGGATATTTCCAATTTGACCACAAGTAGAAATACACTGCCTTGCTTCATCTTTCCTTTATTTCGTGCACATCACAGAGCTGAGTAAATCAGCAAAATTACAGCTGCTCAGTGAAGGAACAAGCAAAGTATGGGAGAGATATTGCCAATATGAAATAAGAGGTATTGACATGGCTGTGTAAAGAAGTCAGCACCAATAATCCCCTCTTTAATGTAAGTATGAAACTCATGCACACATTTCAAACCAAAGATAGAATGAGACAGCAGCTTTAGTATATAGTGTTGAAAGAAGAATAAAGCAAGGACAACCTTTCCAGCAAAGAAATTTAAAGAGAAGGAGAGAGAGAGAGAAGTGATCAGAAGCTACTGTAAAGTAACCCAGCTTCACAAAACTGTAACAGTGCGTGGCTATGTTTATATTGTACTCTATAAAAAATTACGAACATACACCATACTGGTTTAAGAAAAAAAGAGCAGCAGAAGTACTGAGAGAAATAAAACACACCCTTGGCTAAGCATCTCAGTCTGTTTCCCCAGGGAGAGAAAGCATTTTTGGTGGTCAGGCAAAAAGGAAAAGCAGGGATTCATTATTATTGCTGTTGTAGAGCTATATTTTACATACAAAAGGCAAGAATACAGAGGGCACTTATTTTAACTTTCCCATGTATTTAATTGCAAGCACAACTTTAAATACCTTATTCTCTTTCTGCATAGCACCTGCCCTTGAGAGGGCTGGTTAGTAATCAGGTCTTTTTTAAGTGTTGTTTTTTTATTTTAAATTGGTAGTGTCGAAAATCTGTCTCCTCAGAAAACCATCTCACATGCACAAAAAGAAAAAACATGGAAATCAACAGTTAGCAAAAGGCAGCACCCACAGCTGGAGCACTGCAGGTGGACAGGTTGCACGTCCCTCTTAGTGCAGGGGGGTGGGTGGCAGTGGCTTATTTGATCCTGATCTACCATCTTATTTCAGTTTGAAAAAAAAAAAAAAGTCTATTTGTGGTTTTAGAATTACAGAACGAACTTAAACTGTAAAACATTAAACAACGGCAAGAAAGATGATATCCTTGTGGGAGAAAAGAATAAATCAAGGGCCTTAGTGACTTGGAGAAAATAAACAAACTAGTTGTAAAAATAAATCAACAGTTTCTGGTCCCACCCACTGCCCACAGTGGAGACAGCAAGGTGAGTGTGTCTATTGAGAAAAAAGTTTCTTCAAGAAAAAGAAAAGTCTGTCATATAGATACAGGTTCTAGAAAATGACATCACCTACATCACCTCCTTTCTTCCTTTTTTTTTTTTTTTTTTTTTTTTTTTTTTAATATATTTTTTTTTTTCTTTCTTGAGGTCAGACTGTCATGCTAAGAACTGCAGACTACAAAGAGTTTACCATGTTCCTTCCACTTTAGAAAACATTTAAACCGTGGAATATTACAACACTACCACTCTAATTTATCAAGAGTTTGGAATGTATGTGTGAGTGGGAAGGCAGAAAGAGGCTTTTCTGACATGTAACATCACATGGCTTCACGGAAAGCACAAGCCAAATAAGGAGAGCAAAAGAACAACAACAACAACAACAAAAAAAAAAAAAAAAAAAAAAAAAAAAAAAATCAGAAAACAGAAGGAGAAGAAAAAAATCTCACAAGCACATCCAGTAACAGTTTTTTAAAAACGAAAAACTGTCATGAATTATAACAATTTTATGTGTGAAAATTGAAAGGGAAAAAAATAATCAGATGAAGCCTTTTACTTGAGACAAATAAAAAAATGTGTTTCTACCAGCTGTCACAAAAATATTGCACAATGACTGGCAGAGAAAACTAACCCTCAGCATTTTTTTCGTTTGGCTTTGTTTTGAATGTATAATCAATGCATCAGAAAAGCTAAACTGAAAAAAAAAAAAATAAAATAAAAATAAAAAAAAGGTTACCACATTGGATTTAACTTTCAAACAAGGAAAAGCCTGATTCTTCTCTCACTCCATGCACTCACTGCAAAACTACTGGAGACAGTACAAGACAGAGATTGATTCAAGGAGTTACTTAACTGGGTGCCCAGCTTCAAGTCACAGTGGGTCAGCAAAATTCTCTGAGTCAGAGCTCCAGCAAAAATCAGGCACAACCTTAATATCTACCGTGTAAGAAGTTGTCAGTAAGAAATGAAAGACCTTGGTCTTTAGAGGGCTCTTGTATCTGAGTAAATCACCAAGATTGACCAGGAATGCGAGGACAACAACCATCAAAGAGATAGGCAGGGACTATGTAACACCTTAGAAACAAGGAAAGCAATTTCAAAATCAGTATGGTATTTGACTGGAAGCCAATACATATTCAAAATAAATCAAATGTGCTCCTGTCGTCTCCTTTTCATAAGAAACCTGGCAGCCACATTCTGTGTTAGTTGGAGTTTATGTAAAGTCCCCGGTTCCCTTAACATAGAGCAAACCCAGCCTACGCTACAAGTCTTTTCACTGTTCCCTCTGAACCAGACCAGACGTGTATCCTCAAACAGCACTCCGCTTTCCTGTGATTTTTCATCATGCTGCACTCATTAAGTGACTGTAAGAGGTTAGATTGCAGTGATGAAGAAAATAATTATCATTCACTTGCAGTGCCCAGTCTCTGAAATGTCATAAATAGAAGATAAAGAAGTCTATATGGATAATTGAATGCTAAAACAGATCTCAACATTTTCAGAAACAAAAGTAACTGATTTCATTTAAATTCTGAATGAATTAGGTTTTTTAGATGTCAAATCCATATATCCATTTCAGCTCACTTCTGAGTGATAATTGATTATGTTTTGAAAATTGGGCAGAGCAGGAACTCTCAGGGGTTTGGAATGGCAGGGAGAAAAGGTAATGCTAATTACTGAAAGGGGGTGATGTGATAAAAGTTTGCAGGTTTGATACAAGAAATCTACCTTTAAGAAACAGTGAAGCAGGCAGGCAGAAGTAGAAAATTAAGAGCCATGCCAAATGACACAGACTTCATGTCAGTTCGATTCTTAATCCATTTATACACAAAATCCCAAATTCTTAACATCAGACTCTTGAAAGTAATTTGGAGAGGATTCCATTAGGAGCAGCCTGCCTGAACGGCAGCAGCAGGATTGTGGGAGAGAGAAAAAAATCTGATGGAAGTTGCATGTTGTCATAAATGCCTTCCAAAAAAATAAATATAACATCAGATATCTGACATGAAAGAGAAGGGTGCTTTTAGAAGAAATGAAAACTGATCACAGGGATAATTCAGTCTTTGCAAGAAGGCAAACACCAAGTTCTGATTGAACACTAGAGCCAATCGTACTTAACACCTTCATTAATAATATCTCTAAGAGGAAGAGCACACCACATTAATTAAATATGCATAACGCACTAATTAACAAGCGCTATGAACATCAGAAATGACCTAAAGGTATTTAAAACCCCAGAGAGGAAAAAACAAATTGAAGTATCACCCAGACAAGTATATGTTGACATCTCGGGGAATGTCAGGGTTAAATTCTGCCCTGAACTTGAAAGTCTGGAAGTCCTTGCAATAGATGCTGAAAGCAAATTAACTCTGCAACACTTGCTTCATATAATGCAGTGAAGCGTGTCTCCTTTTTAAAGGGGAAAATGTATTTGAGCTTTCCTGATGCAATGTTAGGTCTTCACCGTAATGCTTCAAGGGAAGAATGCCACATTTGGCTAGGATTTATCTAGATAACCACATGAATTATTGTGCTTTTTCCTCTCTAATCCCTTTAGCTTACATCTTCCCTCCTCTTTTAACCAAAAGAATCCTCCCGCCTGTTCCAAATATGAATTCTAATTAAAAAGGAGAGTACAGTGCAGCCAATTACTATGTTTTACAAGTTATTTGTCTAAATTACTTGGCCTCTGTATGAATAATTGCTCTTTATCAAGTTTGCTCTCTACAAAGATAGATGAAAACTAATTAGAAATTGTTCAGTTGTTAGCCCATGCTGTCTTTGATCACTCCTTGCTTTTAAGGTCTCTGCATGTGCCTGTACTGCATTCCCAAGATGTTTTCATTTACCGTCAGGAAAGCAGATAGAATTAGATCATGTCACAAGAGAGGAGTGCTGAGAGGATGAGTAAAATCAATGCAACACACGCACAAAAGAAAAATATACAGTTACAGTATATCTCATGAGTTCTAAACAAACCTTGGATATTGTAGGATTCTTTTAGGGCATGACGGGAATTGGTACGGTCCTTCCAACATGCTTATAATCAAACTCACAACGTGGAAGCCAAATATCCAGTGCTCACTGCTTCAGTATCTCCTTGTTAATTCACTTAAATACTGAAGTTATGTTTGGGAAGCCCTACTCAAAATTTACATGGCCAACTGACTCAGAAAAGTTCCCGCTTCCATTAATTCCTTTTATTCCATTTATTCCTTTCAAAGCCTCATCACTCACGGAAAATGAGCCATGAGTGGCAGGCATTGATTTTGACAAAAAAAAAACATGGGAAAGGTGATTCACAGACAGAGGACTGTTAATGTAGCACTCTCCAAAACTCCTGTGGCTACTTCTGTATTCAGTATCACCGTAAGCAAGGAAGCTATCAGGACAGTCTCCATACCACTGGCCATTTGATACCTGATTATGCAGCAGGCTTGCCAGCAAGCTTGCTGAATAGTCTTTAAAATATCTTATATGGCTCAGTGGTCTCATAATTCCCATTATACGAGACCAGGAACATCTCTTTTGGAATTCACCTCTGCTTCTCTGTGTAAGCCTAATTGTCTTCAACTTAAGTAGAACATATTGATCCCATTTGATCCTAAAGCACATCTGCTTCAAAGAGGCTTCACCATTACAGCTTCTATTAGGAAGAACCTTCACTACAAAGGGCAATCTTGCTGCCTTCCCAATACTTATCAATAGCTATCATCAGGGAAAACAACTTCATTATCAGTGTGCTACACAGAACCTCCAGAAAGAGGGAAACAGCATAACAAATGACAACCCACCTACATTAAAAAACAAAACCTCCTATAGCAGCAATGGACAAATCTGACAGCAAAGCAATGCTGCTGCCCACACCCTGCGAGTAAAGGGCTGCACTGCATTTGAAGTTTATTCTGGAAAGTAAATATCAAGTGCTTCTCCAGCATTCATCTTGCAGAATTAGCACTGTGGCTAGAAATTGCTCTTCTGGTTAAAGCTTTACATTCTGTGTTCCGCATCTCCTTGGGAATTGTTGACACCTCTGTCCAAATCTTATCAGCAGGCTTTACCAGCTATCTCCTTCCTCACTCCAATTAACATAGAAAGAAAGGACCATTTATCTTTGTCTTCTCCAGGGGCTGAACAAGGTGAGAGGAGGGGCAGATAATACTGAATGTGTTACGGGAATTTTTAGCCCCTGCCATTGCACATATCATGCCCTGCAGCTCAGGTTTGGATTTCCTGGTGCTCCCCAGCATGAGAGGCCTTCAATAAGAGAGACAGGAGAATGAGAAGCAGGGATGTTTTATCTGAAACAGAGCGAGTGGCCTCTATTATTTTGACAGAAGCATGCTCACCTCCTTAAGTCAAGAACCAAGCTTTTGCTATCAGCGTCTGCACAGGATCAGATCAGAGATTCAACCAGCTCTGCATTCTGCCCCTGGGAGACAAGGAGAGGAGGACCCTCCTCATCTTCTCACCAAGAGTAACCAGGGTACACATTTACAGATGTGTACAGTGCTGCTTCCTCAGTATCTGCCCCCTAGCTTCTACGCATCAGGTGCCATAGGAACACCCAAAGCTGCACCTCAACCATAGATTTTAATGGCCCCTGAGGAACACAGCCTCCATCAGTAAGTTTAATTCCTTTTTTTTTTTTTTTTTTAAATCATGCTTTAAGAAACACAGACCTTTGCTTCATTTCTCTCTCCTAATCAGCTCCCCAGAGAGGCAGTCGGATGCACAGCCGCTACTCACTGTGCCTCTATGAAAATTCCTCATGATTGCTGAGGTGACATATGAGGAAGGGGAATGAGGAACTTCTGTTTTCATCCTGCTTAAAAACAAACTTCCAGCACCACCCAAGCAGCCCAGCAGCCTGCACTGGGAATTGCATCCTCCTTACAAGCCCTGTGAGGCAGATCGGCGCGTTAGATGTGAGGCGAGCGGTGCTGCAGAGCAGGGCTTGGGGCATGAAAGACGAGACTCCTCACAGCCTGTCTCAGCTATTGAACATAGAGCGGAGCCTTTGCTCAGAGATTAGAAGGTGCTGAAAACAAGTTTGCTGGCCTGCAAATTAGCTGTGGTGGATATGTTGGCATGTTTAATATGTTGCTCGAGGAAAATAAAGTGCTACGATACAAGATAGACAAAGTAGATAACGACACCAGAAATGGGAATTCTAAGAATAGTTCCACACATCTGAGAAAAGTGAAGTGGGGAAGGGGATGCTAAGTCTGCACAGTGGTCTGAAATTGGGTACCAGGGCAGGACAGGGTGCTTGCAGCTTGGTCTCTGCCAAAGGAACTCCCAGAAGCAATTTGTGCTACAGATCTGAACCTGGCACAGGGGCAGCTCCCAGAAAGCACAGTCTGAATGGTGCCCCAAGGCTGGACATTTAGCTCACCGCCTCTGCTCCCAGGGTAACGTGCAGCTTTCTGGCCTCAGCTTCTCTGTGGGCTGCATATGCATCAATGCCATAGTGCATCCTCTTACCACCAGCATAGGACAGGAGCTACCCCAGGACTTCACACCATATGGGAAGTGCCTACAGAGTGACAAGTGATCACCATTGCCTCACCTGCAGTGCCTGACCCTGCTGACTCCCTGCACAGTGCCTGCTCCATATTCCACACACACATCTCCCTCCACTCGCATCAAGTTCACCTTAAACAAGCTCAGCTGGACCAGTCCTCATCTCAAAATGTTTCTGTCTCAGACAAACATTATATCAACCAGATGATAATAACCCAAGTAGGCAGAAATTCTCAAAATCTGTTTTCTTTTATATTCAGCTCAATAGCACGTTCCCCTTACGTCAGCCTGCCTGTTTTTCCCCAAGCGCAATACCTATTGAGTGTAGTAATTTCAAATCTGAGGGAATTATTCCCTTGAGGCAAACTCTATTCATATGAGAGCAAATATGGACAAATTTTTATCTTTTTTTTTCCCCCCCCCCGCCTTCAGTTTGTTGCCTCTTCACCTTCCTACTCCCTGACAGTGAGACTGGAATCTAGATCAGAAGGAAACTTCACGTCTCCTCCTCCAGAGCAGCACTGAAGCAGCTGTTTAATGGTCCCCATGGCTTCTGAACAGAGGCCAGCTGAAGTGCATGTTAAGTCTTTCCAAATCAGGGTGTTGAATTTATGCCACTGTGCAAAGCTTTAGCTCGGCAGTTCATTGAAATACGGACTGTTCACCTTTTTGTAGTGCTAAAAGCGTTGGGTTCCTAATCCTGTTTTGTTCTAACATTGCTTAAACAAAGACCATTCAGTTTCTGGTGAACAAGAACAGTTTAGATTCACACAGCAGCTGCTCTACGCTTACAGCTCAAACCCAGCTTGTTTGGATACAAGCCGCACGCAAAGACATTTGTCCCCATTTCCCTGTGTATTCTTGTCCCTTCCATTGCTGAATGTTGCAGTGACAGCAAACAACCCCACACGAAAGCAAAGTTAGAGTTCATTCCACATCTTAATTCACAAAACACAGCTACTGCACTTCATTTGCTAGGAGATAAATCACGGCCATTGCCAAATCTGAATTACTTAGAGCTGGATGCAGCAGGGGCATCCCATTGCATACACTGATGCCCATGGGCAGCCTGGCCCCACAGGAATAGTCCACTGCTGGGCACAGCCACTGGCACCAGTGCCAGGCATGGGGACCATAGTGGTGAGTAGTCAGGACATGCGCTCTTTGGACAACAGGAAGAGAGGAGGCAGCCCAAACACAGGAACATCAATTTTGATGCTGCACACTTTTCCCCTGTCATTCAGACACTTGTTTTTTTGTTTAAGAATGATTAATATATTTTTAATATTTTTCTGAACTGAAGGGAAGCCTGTATTATATATTAAAAGAGACTAGAAAAACACCCTGAAAGCTGAGCTGGCATAAGTGGGTAGCCTGTAGGTGATGTTTATTATGATTTTTCCTTAAGATCCTTGTCTCCTCATTTTTCACTGCTTCTTTTTACATTTGCCACTGCCCTCTTTGAGGCATCTTGTCTTCACTCCCATGTTAATCCAAGTCCCTAGAAGAATTCCATCCAAAACACCTTCTGAGGAAGCTTGTAACAAGCACAGAACTGAGCTGGCCTACATGCAGACCTCTGCAATGATCACACACCATCAGCCTTCCTGCCACTGCAGTTCAGCTTGCCAAAAATCTGACTTTGGCAGCATAGGTTGGAGGGCATTTTTCACTGAGGTGATGTGCTGGCACAGGCTGCCCACAGAAGCTGTAGTGTCCCATCCCTGGAGGTGTTCAGTGCCAGGCTGGGCCCTGGGCAACATGGTCTGGTGTTGATTTAGTGGTTGGCAACATTGCCCACAGCAGGAGGGCTGGAACTACATGGTCTTTGAGGTCTCTTCCATTATATGATTCTATGCTGGCAGGTGCCCACATTAGGGTACAGCCTGAGCTATCAAACCTGCCCAAGGAGATCCTGAGCTGCTGCTGTGGCAGGGGAGTTAAGACAGACCCAGCACACCTTGCTGGAGGCAGAGGTCATCCTCTCATGAAGATATTTTTCTGCCTCAGCAGGGGTAACTACACTTGATGGCTGAGCTTGGCACAAGGAGAAATATGGCAGGAGGAAAAATCTTGTCTGCAAACATTTAGTTGTGAGCAGTGGGTTCAGGGTTTCTTGGTGAACAGCAGATGGAGCGAGCACCAGATTAGCAGGGAGAGTGAAAACTGCATTCAGCCTTACACTCAGGTTAAACCGCTTCCTAAAGGTCCAGGACTGCTAGGTATGGTACAAGCTGCAACAGCCAGCAAACAAAGAGTAGCCCAAGAGGTACTAATTCTTTTATTTCTATCCCTATCATTTTCACGTTGTAAATTAGGTGCAGAAAACCTCATTACATCCTGCTTCCTAAGTTTTATGGTTCTGACATATACTCTAAAAGATTGCCTTTGCTGCTGTTAACTACGTGCTAGCACTCAAAGATTCATTTAAGAATAATCTACTACCAAAAAAGGATCCAAGTATCAAGGACAGATAATTTCAGCCAGAGCAGTCATTTTGCATGGAGCAGAGCACAGCACTTTCCTTCTCCCAGCGCCTTTGAAAGATGCTCAATAGAGAAAGCAGCAGCTCATGGGCAGGTATTGAATTTCTAGATGGGAAAGTAACAGAACACTGACACCACCATGAGATAACATAGAACAAGTCCAGAGGAGCAGTATTTCCCTCTAGAAGAACTATACAGAAAGAGTATAGAATCTTCACTGCCCATTTAAAAATATCCAGAAGGATCACAAGAATTTTTAAGAAAGCCTATGCTGTGTAATACTATTCATGTATATAACACTCCTCCTATTTACAGTTATATTATACATAGAAATAATACATTCTTGTTTAAAAAATACAAAAAAAAAAAAAAGGTCATTCTAATTTACAGATAAGGATGCAATAGAGCCATTTTTCTTTGGTTTTAAAAAAACCTCTCCAGAAACTCAAAAGCATCTTTGAATCACAGTTTAATAAATACTGCAGTTTCTATTACTATCGAAGGAACTTTGATGGTTCTCTTTAAAATATGTCTCATTGAGTTTACTTTTTAAAATGCATTCAGGAAAAGGGGGAAAATGCTAATGGAACAAGAAGGGAGGAACCAAGTGCTGTTGACTGATGCATTAAAAAGTAGGCTTTGTTAATGTTATATTCATTACCTTAGAAAATGTTTTACAGGAAACATAGTAAATCCACCACAGATGTGATAAAGATTAAAACCCCTTTTAAAGAAAATCTATCCATTTAAAATAACCCAAAAGGCATGTGCAAAATTTTCAGCAAATGTACAAATAAATAGTTGATGAAACAAACTCTGTGTTAAACTAAAGTTTTTCATAAAAACAAAACCAGTCCTATTAATCAGGATGAAAATCACAAAATCCCCATTTTTCCCTTCATCTCCAAGAGATATTAAAAATCACTTAGAATTGACTTGAAATGGCAGCTTCTTTGCTGCAACTCTGTGCTACCTTCCACCACACAGAGTTACAGAGAGGAACACAGTACTGCACTGCCTTCAGAGCACTGGGAGAATTATTATTATTTTTTTTTAAGTGTATCTTGAAGTATACATATATAAGGGAGAAAACGTTACTACTTTACCCACTGTTTTTTTATAAGGTTTTCTTGTTGTGTTTTTTGTTTGTTTGTTATTTATTTTTTTTTAAAGTATCTTTAGGTGAAGTAGGATTGAACATTTGCATTAGGAATACCTACAAAAGCCATCAAACAGCTGGATCCTATCAACCCAAACATCACAAATGACTTGCAAGATCCTGATTACTACATGCATATTAAACCAGCATTAACATTTCTTTCCTAAAGAATATATGTCAGCGCAGTAGAGTTAAATGAGATATTTTGAAATGAAGAATTAAAGCAGCCACTTCAGCATGCTGTATTTCATTCGCTTCCAAAGTGCATCTCAGTTCCGCAATTTTCATTTAGAATTTACTCCATTCTCCATATATTCGATCAATGTTTAAAGCATTTGAATTAAGAGGAATATATATATTTTAAATCTGCAATAGACAATATAAAGGGAATATAATCACCTCTACTACAGAAGAAAATATTTTGCTGTTTCTTTCTAAGATACAATATAACCTGACCATTACACACTACTCTCACGCGTGGGCTCTATATGAGGTACAGCTGAAAGGGAAAAAAGCCCTGGGATCCAAACCTGCAAACATTTTTTCCCCATGATTAACTACTCTTCCAAGAGGAATCTCATTTGAAACATTAAGAGCATTAAGAGTACTCAGAATACCAAAGTTAAACACATATATAAGTAGTCACAGGTTTGGACTTTGATATGACCTACAGAAGCAGTGGAGAAACTCTGTCCCTGATTTTCTTTGTTCTCAGCTGTGGTGATTCCCAGCCCTGCAGGAAGGCTTGATTCAGGAAGAAGGACAGTCATTGGCTGGCAGCCTCCCTGGGTACACAGGGTTGCAATTCAGATTTTTAGTTTCAAAAAAAATTATCTCTCTCCCAGCAAAAAGTATAATGAGAGCATGTGTGTGGATTGCTGCCCATTAAACAACTATATATAACATTAAATATTTGCATATCTTCTGATGTTATCTTGGCAAGAATTAAATTTGCTACTCATGAGTACTGCTGACATTCCAAGTTCATGCCAAGAAATGTATTTACTACCACACACTGCCATCTTTTATATAACGTAACATGTGTGTTTATATACATATATGCACAGTCAGAATGAGCTGTGTGCCATAAATAATAATAATAAATCAAGTGAAAATAGTATTTAACTCCTGCACACCAAATTCACTAATAAGCATAAGCAAGGCATACACAAAAACTGTGCTCAAATTTCACTATGATGTAATTACTGTTTCAGATCAAAATAAGAAAATTAACATGCTAGCCAAACATGAAGCAGGCTAATTTGGCTAAAACACTCAATTTCTCACTTTCACTCTGCAATAAAACTATTACTGAAACATCCAAATTATGTAAATAAGGTAGGGATAAACAAAGAGTTAAAAATACGATTCAGTTGCAGTGAAAGAGAAACATATAAGGCTATGTACTCAGCTTCCTAATCAGACTGAATCTTTGCTGAAAAAAAAGTGTGCAGATTGGGCTACACCAAAAAGAACACAAGGAAGCCAAATTCAGCACCATGTGCTAAAAGATTTTTTTTTTTTTTTTTAAAGGAATCCAGTAAATATATCAACTTCACTGCTTAAGAAATTTTCCCTATGGATGGCATGCATAATTTGATATATGTATTTCCTTGTACATTTCCTCCAAATTCCTATCTTTGTATTAAGTCAATTGTAACACACTGCTTCTCAACAGGAGCTTTAACAGACGTCAGATCCTCTACCCTTCTATAACCATGACATTTTCTCATAGAAATAGCCAAGAACAAGATTTGCTTGCAATTGGTGTCCTATGGCTACAAAAGAGCAAAGTGGAGCCCACTTCATAAGGGCCACGGCACAGACCTGGACAGTCTGCACCACAGGGATTATTGTAATAGATCCACATGTTCTCAAGGAGGGATCAGCCACGTATTGTATCATATGCAATACAGTAGCATTGTGTCATTGCATTTATTTGTCCCCAAGAAAATGGGCATTTCCTCATCTAAGAGGCTTCCCACACGCTGAGCTGGTCCCCAGAGCTGCTGGGGCAACCCAGACCTCCGAGGCAGTCATGGCCCACATCTACACCCTCCATGCACCCATTTTGACTCGGTTCTTCCAAGCTAAGCGCAGCTCACCCATTACCATTACTGTAGTGCTGCTGGGAATCTTACAGGTCCCATTGTGGCAGCCAGCAGAAGGACGAGCATGCTTCTTCACATATTTCTCTGGCCAACATTAAATGTTTGTGTAGCCCAAGACCACTTCAGCTAGATAGAAGAATGTAATATTCACCATAAAGAAAGAAAATCAAAACACTCAGGCTAACACACAAAATTCCACAGAGAGCACCCGCAAGATGCCTACTAGTGAAGTACAGCAACATGTCTGTGTGAGGCAAGCAGCTGGTAATCATATCACAGCAATGAAGGCTCTGCATAATGAGATCAAATGCATTTCAGTTAGGAGAAGCTTAAGCAAACTACATAAACCAAGTGCATCTCCTATCTATCTCAAAAATTTACATTTTCAGTAAGAAAATCAACTTAAAAAGATACTGATGTATACAGTACTCACATTTATCTACACAAGAAAGTCAGTTTAAAGAAGTTTAACAGCATTAATAATACATGTTTAAATGACTCTTTAACATTGGTCATCCAACTGCCCTGAGTGTCCCTTTAATCACCATATCACTGTTGTGCACTCCTCCCTGTTCCACAGGGAGTGGAGTCCTCAGAATTCAATCTGACTTGAACTTCAGCTGGAAAAATCACAACCACTTATTTTGTCTGCATTTACAGATACAAGCCAGCTTCACCTTCAGAAAGACAATGGACACTACCCATAAAGTTGGCATGATGTTGCTGAACATCACAGACAAAAGGAAGACATGGAGCCAGCAGTGACTCCTATAGCAAGAGTTAAAAAAAAAAAAAAAAAAAAAAAAAAAAATTAGCATTCCAACAAGATTTATAAGAAGCATCTATCTACTTAACAAAGAAAATACCTCATGGATTTTTATTGTATTTTAGATACCCAGGTAGTTTATCATCTGAGAAGTACTAGGATTATATTTGCTTCTCCTGCATAAAGTTGCCCAGGAGCAGTTTGAGCAGCCACTGGAGAAGTATCACCCACTATGCCAGTGTCCTTGGGCTCTCCCTCTGGATACACCAAAGCATTGCTCAAGTCATGCTGACCTTTGCAGCAGGATGAACATATGCACCTCAACTTCAGCAAGATGTTTGACAGTGTCTCCCACAACATCCTTGTTATGAATCTTAGAAAGTGTGGAATAGATGAGAAGATGGTGAGCTGGACTGACAACTAGCTGACTGGCAGAGCTCAGAGAGTGGTCATCAGTAGGACCACTGGTACAGTCTGGTTGGAGGCCTGTAACTAGCAGTGCTCCCCAGGGTTTGGTTCTGGGCCTGGTCTTGTTCAACATCATCATCAATGACCTGAATGAAGGGATAGAGTCCACCCTCAGCATGTTTGCCGATGACACAAAGCTGGGAGGAATGACTGACACACCTGAAGGCTGTGCTAGCATTCTACAAGACCTGGACAGACTGGAGAGTTGGGCAGAGAGGAACCTGATGAGGTTTAACAAGGGCAAGTTTTGCACCTGGGGAGGACTAACCACATGCATCAGTACAGGCTGGGGATCTGCTGAAGATGAGCTCTGCAGAGAAGAACCTGGGATTTGTGGTGGACAAGAGAATGGCTATCAGCCAGCAGCGTACCCTTGTAGCCAAGAAGGCCACTGACATCCTGGAATGCAATAAAAAGATCTTGGCCATTAAGTCAAAGGAGGTGATCCTCCCCCTCTACTCAGCCCTGGTGAGGCCACATTTAGAATGCTGTGTCCAGTTCTGGGATACCCAATTCAAAAAAGACAGGGGTCTCCTAGAAGGAGACCAGAGAAGGGCCACAAAAGTGATAAAGGGACTGGAGCATCTCCCATATAAGGAAAGTAACCTGGCTCTGTTAAGCCTGGGAAAGAGTGAAAGAGGATCTGATAAATGTTCATTAATATCTAAACGGAGGTGGGAGGCAATTGGATGAGGCCAGGCTCTTCTCTGTGATCATAGCAATAGGAAAAGGAGAACTGGCCTAAAACTTGAACATAGGAAGTTCCATAACAACATACTAAACATATATATATTTTTATAGTAATATGACAGAGAACTGGAACAGGCTGCCCAGAGAAGCTGTGGAGTCTCCTTTTATGGAAATATTTGAGACTCATCTGGATGCCTACCTGTGCAACATATTGTAAGTTACCTACTTTAGCAGAAGGGTTGGACTCCATGATCTCTTGAGGTCCCTTCTAACCCCTGCAATTCTGTGTGATTCTTTGATAAACAGCAAAGGGAAAGGGATTCTCTGAGCATCGCCTGAGCATTACCAGGACTGACTGTTGACACAGGCAGAGGCACAGGAGCCCCTTCCAGAGCATGTCCACAGGCGACTTCTGATTTTCACTCTCTCACTCTCTCTCTCTCCATAGCACAGTTCATACATGAACTTGAAGACAAAAAAAAAAAAAAAAGAACTTCCCTCACCTGGCTTCAAGTTAATGAATGATACATGTGAGGGTGCATTCAAACAAACAGGCAGAGGTTTCCTGATTAAATAATGAGCTATTGCCTGCACAAAAAAAAAGCACAAATACAAAAACACCAAGGGCTAGCTTGAGCAGAGAAAAGCAATCCTAGTAAAGACCAAGAATCTCTCCACAATACAATCTGTGTGCAGCAAGCTGAACCTGTGCCACCAGCACAACTGGCACCAGCCAAGGCCATTAGTTACAAAAAACTGTTGAATTTGGCTCCAGGAGGGTTTTTTTTTTGGTTTTTTTTTTTTTTTTTTAATGTATTCTTCCAAGTAGCAATGAAAAGTAAAGGGGTGAAACAAGTTTGTATACAAAGTGATGGCATTAGTTTTTGATCTCTTTCTTCAAACAAAAGATGCACACCCAGCTACCAAAATAAAGCAAACATTGTTTAATACTCTTCTCCTGACTTTCCCTCACCCTTCACCTTGCCTGGGTGCACAGATCTGAGCCAACAGGATGTAAGATGTTACCCAACCAGAACTATACACAATGCAAATATTTGATTCTCATGTTACTACTTCTTGTTTCTGAAGTCTTTTTTAATAAGTGCCCATTTTACCCTAGCCCTCTTTGTAACTTTTAAGTCATTTTCCATATAATAACAAACTGTCACTGAAGACACAGCGTTGGACAGGAGAAGCCATTTTTCCAGGACAGCTTCCTTTTCTCTCTTTCTAAGAACAGCGGGAAACGATGGTTCCCCAAGCAGGTGATCTGCAGAAATGCTGCACACAACTGGGAACTTGGTAAGCAAAAATAACTGCAGCTGCTGCAATGGTATCAGCAGTGTTCCATGCAGTGTTCTTGCAAAGGACTTAATTATAATAATGATCTGTGATTTGGAGCCTCCATACTGTTATTTTAATGTTGCCCAACTGGAAATATGTCAATATATCTATTAATTGTAAGGATTCCAAACTTTCAGATATTGCAAGTTGGGAAAACAAGCACTTCCCCCACCACAACCCCCCTCAGTCTTTCCATTTCCTATTCCTGCAATGCAATAAAAATGCCTACAAAAGTTTTGGACTGCTTCCTATCTTTTCTCCTGCTTGAGGAGAAAAATAAATGCTCCTCAGATTCCTTACAACAGAGAGAGGTTTAGAATAGTTTCTAAACCATTTTATGGCATCTTAAAATATTCTCTTTTATCTTTTATATTTTTCTTACAGTGTTCGTAGATTATGGGCTGAGTTTAAAAAACCCTTGGGTGCTAGTTTTGGAGTTGAGAGTATGCATATGGTGCACACATTTCCAACTAAGTGATGACTTCCATGAGACGTAGTACTATATGTGGGTGGGATGCTGGCAAGTAACAGATTTTAATGTACAATTCAAATAAGGGCATGAAAAATCCAAGTTTTGCAATAAAAGAAACATGTTGAAATTCAATGGGAAAAATTTAAAGTTATTTATTCTCTGCCTTCAAAAGAGCTGGGATTTTTGGTTGTGTCCTGAGGCTGTACAAAATGGCTACATGGAAAATCTGTCTCCAACAAAATCTACCCGGGACAGCAGCCATTAGGCTGTTTTTGTGATGTCATCTAGAGTATTGTTTCACAGAAAATATGGAATTGATTGCATTTCGCTAAGTGAAGTGGAAACAAAAACATTTTTCATGCTCAATTGTAATCACTTCAAAATTAGGGCCAATACATCTTTCTGTCCTCAGTAGAAACCTTGTTACCTATATGCGACCTCAACAGCCCTGAAGGATGCATACAGGTACCACGATGCCCCATAAACTGCAGCTTCTCTGTTGTAGCCAGGCAATAGCTGTAGCTACCTTAGGATGTGGACTGCACGGTCCTTCAAGCTGGAGTAGCAATTCTATAAAAATTCTTTGCCCGAGGCCCCAAGCATAATTAGGGATGGCTCTGGTCATTAGCACTGGAGAAGTAGTTATATTGTTTTTTAATTTATCCAGAACTAGCAAAATTCTCAGCTCTGTGCAGTACATAGTTCTCATTTGTTTCCTTCCCCAAGGAAAGTATAGCTTGACCACACCATAAAACGTACTGGGACATTGCGTCCCCAGTACGTTATACCATGCTCTGCT
The DNA here is from genome assembly GCF_019232065.1 of Centrocercus urophasianus. Classification (NCBI taxonomy): domain Eukaryota; kingdom Metazoa; phylum Chordata; class Aves; order Galliformes; family Phasianidae; genus Centrocercus; species Centrocercus urophasianus. The sequence goes on along the minus strand of NW_024884778.1, from coordinate 11,944,353 downwards.
TTTTGTTGTATAGACACTGGTACTGAATTGTGTTAAAGCTGTACATCAGTAAAATATTTTTAGGCCTTTAAATGTGCTGACAGCACAATGCATAATAGATAACCACCAGATTCTTGAAAGTCTAGTATCAAGCTTGTAGAGATCCAATTAAGCTCTTAAAGGAAAGATTTGTTACCAAAAAAGTTCCAAAGAAAGAAAAACTAGGTGTCTGTTTATTATGAAAAGGGGAAGATGTTCCAGCAAATGGAGAGGGTGAGTGGTGACAGCACAATGCACAGGAACATCAGTGGAAGAAGTATGAAAAGTTTAGGGGATGTGGTATCAGGAGAGAGCAAGAGGTTATGTAAAACTAATGAGACATGCAGAGCCCTGAAACCACATACTATTACCCAGGGATCAAATCCCACAAACATCCCATGCAATTTAAAAAAATCATTTTTCTCATCACATCTAAGACATAAAATACAGTAGAAGTCTTTTTTTTTTTTTTTTTTTTTTTTTTTTTTTATGCTTGGCACAGCATAAAAGTATCCTATGAAGTCAAAGAAAAGCACCTCCACCCTGAACAGAG
>NW_024884778.1:11915039-11943682 GCF_019232065.1 Centrocercus urophasianus | reverse complement strand
CCCCCCCCCCCCCCAAGAACATGCCCTTCACTGGCTATTTCTACCTGTACAAGGAAAAACTAGTGGGAGACACACAGAGCTGTCAGCTCTTCCCATCCCATGCAAACAAAGCTGGAATTCAGATAGAGCACCACTTTTAGAAAAACACCACCAGAACCTATAGCCATCAAAATTTTTCTGTGCAAGAGATGGTACTTCTGGAAGTTCATCCCTGCCTTAAGCCCTGACCCACTGCTAGCTGAGGGAGGCTCTGTCTGTGCTTCACTGTGCTTCAGAGCCTCTCCAACAATGGCAGAGCCTGCGCTGCCGGCTCCCCAGCCCAATGGGAATGGCTGCAGACTTGAAAGACACGCTGCTTAAAAGGCTCTCTCATATTTCATCTCACCATGTGTTTTCTCTTAGTACCCTGTGAGTTCAAATACCTCCGTATAACAGAAGTCAGATTGAAAAGGCATTGTGCATAAAATAATTCTTATCCACACTGGTACGAGCCTTTGTGCTTTTTAGCTGCTTATACGAGCAGGCAGTGCACTATTAATGCTACTTGGTGCAGAGATTGCATCTTGTTCAAATTCAGTGATAAAAAAAGAGTTTGTAAAGGTTTTCTTTTAAATCCGATCTGTAACAGCACAGAAATATTTAACAACATCCACATCATTCATGCATCTTTTGAGAAAGACCAGATTTCTCTCTTTGCATGCAGCACTAACTCAAGCTCATATGCCAACTGCAGGGTCAAGCTCACAATGATGACACAGTTTGCAACAGCACCCTGCTAAATCCTAAAGCCAATCCCACATCATACAGAAGTTTTCTTAAATAACAACAGCGATTAAAAATAAAATAAAAAAAAAAAAACAATAAAAAACAACAGTAATTCTTTGTATTGAATGATATGGATCCACTAGTAGCAAAAAATCCAAAGTGTATCAACAAGGTGTTGGTGAATATTCCCCCAGTTCAGAAAAAATAAAGTGTTTTTTATGCCTAAGGTATAGATTTTAGAGTATACTCAGTGCACATAGAATGCCACTAAACAAATGTATGCCAAAGTAAAACTTCCTCACAGATTAGTCACTATCACATAAGGTGCAATTGAATGTATTCAAAAACTGAAATGTCTTAAGGACATCATTCTAAGAAAGAATTTTGGTTTAATTGCAAGGCTCATATTTTACTAAACATTGCTTTCTACTCATTGTCTACAAGCAAACATTTCAGCAACACTCCTCATAGCCTCTGCATTTATACTGCAAGCTTTGGCACTTGCACACAGACATCATTTAGGATGATGTGACGGACTCTGCATGTTTGATCTCACCATCTACTTTCCAAGCTAAGCCAGTTGCTCACTATTTGGCATGGGAGTGAGGAAGCAGCTGAGAGGTGTCTTGATTGATGGTGTTAGGTACTAACACATGGAAAAAACTGTCTCTTGGTGGTGACTTTCCAGCCTTGCTGATATATAAACTAAACATGGACAAATTTAAACCTGAAATCAGATGCAAATTCACAGCTTTTAAGGCTCAGGAGAACCTTTTGCTGATTTGCTGTATGGCCTTGTCGTCACCTTGCATTTCCTCCTCCTCTGCTTAGCAGAAGAGGGAACTCCTCTACCTGCACTTCAATTTCCTAATTTCCCTCAATCAACCAATGTGGAGCACCTCACACTACAGCTGTGTTATTCTGGGTGCTTAAGTCATTCACAGGGCTTTGCTAGGCATCTGATGCTCTCTCATGGACTTCAAGGAGCCAGGAGTGCTTGTAAAACACAGGTTACGTACCAAATCCTGTTGTCATGAAAATGTTTATTGCTACAGGAAAATTCCAAGCTTGTGAGAGTATTTTGGGTAACCATTTCTATGCCAGAAACTATGATTTACAAAAGCCATTTTCATTTGTTAAATACGAACCTACTGTAAGTAAAACGTTCATAAATAGGGCTCAAACTTGTATTGCTTGTATTTGAGCTAAAAACAGCCAGTTGTGAGATGTTTATTAATGTATACCTTTACTACCGCATTGACTCAGCCTTCCATGTATCCTTGAACCCTATTTCACACTGCCAATCACAGAAAATGGGACTGGCAGTCTTTAAGAACATAGGGCTGAAGAGCCAAAGTTTGGTCCACATTTCATGTACTACATTCCTTCAGCACACTGATTTGCCTTCTTCGTGGGAAAATGAAGGCTGGGGCCCTGGAAGGAACCTCAAAACAACTGGGGATAGAGCCTAGGCACTGCCATTGCTTAAGAAAGCTCACAAACCTCATGCTTCCATGCCCACTTGCAATCCATCTGGAGCACGTGTTCTGAGTTGCTACGGGTTATGAACACGCGCTATGGAAATGGAATGAGAACCTAATCCCAGCACCATACAGTTAATTAATACTTAGCTGTTAGCAGCACTATAGCTGCATGCATTTCATGAGAAGTAACAAGATTTCTTTGCATTAACATGCTCTCCTACCTCCCAGGTGATGCAGGGGCCATGCCATAGGACCCCAGCACTAAAGTAAATGCCATCACTCCCAGCACCTCACTCCCCAAGGCTGCTGCTAGCTGCATGAAATGGAAAGGGATTATGGGTGCCTTGGAGGGGGGAGAGGGAAGATGACCCTTTGGCCTACTGATTAAATGGACTAGAACTGAACTTGCAACAAAAATAAACACAGCAAGTACACAAATCAGCAACACTTGCGTGACTCTACAAAGACAAAAATCAAATTACTTCAAGATGATCTTCACAATTACGTTAGCAAGTTCAATAGAGCATCAAAGATGACAGCTGTGGCATTCTGCGGCGAGGAGCCGGCAGAAGGCGGTGACAGAGCTCCTCCGAGCCTCGGCAGCAGAGCTGAGCCCCGCTCATTCCTCAGCTTCTACTCAGCCAAGTACTGTGGAGATCTTCATTAACCATAACTGAGAAAAATCATCACAATGTAGATGATAGAATTGCATTGTGTTGGCTGAGACTTAGGTGAGGCTTCAGCCATTTCACCTTTTTTTCCCTTTGCTCTTCTCCAGCTCTGCAAACTCCCACATGCAGGCAGGAGGTGCTCAGCCTCCTCCATTCCCATCCATCAGCTAACAGAAGCAGTGCCCAAAGCCTTAGTGGTGGGCCAGGGGTGCTGACAGTAAAACTGAGGACATAATCCTGTGATAAGAGATGCCTTTTGCTTGCTGTCTACACGGCTCTTCATTATTAAAAGAAATGATCTTCCTTGCTTTTATAAATTTCAACTGTAATAACATTTTGCCATAAATCATTCACCAGTGAACACCAGATTTACCTTCATTTATAAGCACTAATTGTATCCATTTTCAGGAGCAAGGAGAGTAGAACCTACAGCAATCTACAGAAGAACGTGCAAACGTACCATGACTCACACCCTTGAAAGGTCAGTACTAAGTTTGCTGTGGACTAACAAGATTTAACCAAATGATACAGGCCATATTATAGGGCAGCTTTCTGTAGATGTAAGATGAGTTCCACATTTTCTGTTAGTTTGGTCATTTGTAAACATCTGTAGCAGAACACACTGATCTTTCACTAAAAACAAAACAAAAAGAAGCCACACAAATAGAGCCTGTTCCATTTGTTTTCCATATATGGGGAGAAACATCTCTAAACAAATTTAATTCTTGAGTCCAAGTGGGACTGAAGATGCTTTCAGATAAGAAGCGGTAAAATAAAATCACAAGAGATCACAGAAAAATGATGTTGTTATTCCTTTCCTGCAGCATTCCTCTAATTTTATGTTTCACATTGGGGCAGATTGGCCTTCTCAGAAGACCAGAGAGACAGCAGACAAACAGCAGTTGAGCAGTGGTTAGATACACTCACGTAACCCAGCAATCATAATTCTAGGAAGAAAATGATTTCCTGTCAGAAGTATAGGCTGAAACTGCCAAGAAAATATTTCCAAAGCTACAAACTTATCACCATTCACCCAATAGACTTGTGATCAGAAGAAAAATCAGAATTGCACCACTTAGTAACAGAAGAAACATAGATGAAATATCATGCAGAGGAAGAAAAGAAGGTATAGCCATGAATCCATCCCGAGTTCTACTGAATAATTTGTTTTGAAGTTGCAATTTTAATAAAATAATCAGAAGAGTTTGTAAAAGCACAGTTGCATTTACAGCCTGCCTACTGTGCCTTTTTTTCCAGACAGCTGGGAAGATTTTGCACTAGCTACAAAACAGTCCTGTGGATTTGTTCATCTCTTCATCCATGGTACCAGAATTATCATATAATGAACAGTGCGCATATGAAGTTCAACTGAAGGGAACACCAATCCAGAAGAAGTTCTTGGTTAACAGCATACTTGGACATTCACACCCTCAACAGCAGTTTGGTGCCAAAAGCTGGCACCAGGATTACAGCCTTTTCGAGTTAAAATAACAAAGAAAGAAACAACTGAGAGGTGGGTTTCCTGAATTCCTTGAAAAAGTATTTGCGTAACACTAACAAACTTCTTTCCCCAGTATAGGATCTATCAACAATGGGAAAAGGGAACAAAGTCTGCACGGTGCAATTTCCTTGTGCTGCTTGTAACCTGTAACCTTCTGGGCACGTTTTCATCTGCTTTTTTGCAGTTTCAGTTACTGAGCCCAAAGAAGATGCATACTAGAGATGGATGCCTGGTTCATAGCAACATTATCTCACGCAGAGTCAGAGATTTTCATTTGTCCAGTTTTTTTCCACAGTGGTGGTTACAGCAGATAAAGTATCATCACTAATGCATCAACTAACACATTATTTCAACATCGCAGAGAAAAACAGACTGGAAATTCAAACAAACTGCCACATGCCACTTGTTCTATGCCATGAAACCAATATCCAAAGCAGATTTTTTTTATTTATTTATTGCATAGAGCCCCAGAATGATGTTGTTATTCCCTTTCCTGCAGCATTCCTCTGATTTTATGTTTCATACTGGGGCAGATTGGTCTTCTCAGAAGACCAGAGAGATGGCAGACAAACAGCAGTTGAGCAGTGGTTATTCATGCAACCCAGCAAAACTTATCAAGAAATGAGAAGCACAGTAGGAGCTGAATCTAACTGTAAATTCTGACATATCTCCACTAATAGTGATTAATGACTAGGGAACTCAAAAGAGCCTGAATGCACAACTGCCAGCCTGAGCTGACACTAAGACATAGAGCTATTTTAAATATTTTCTCTTCTAATTGCATATTTCTTACTACTGTAGAATACCCAATATACAAAACCAGATTGACTCTATTGCATGTCTCAAAAGCAGCAGGCAGTCAAATGAGCTTTGAAAAGCTAATTCAAATGCCACAAGTAAAACAGCATTGCTGTTTCTTCCAGCGAAAATCCCAATAAAAACTCATTTAATTCTCTAGTGTTAGACAAGGCTATTGCCACCACACAGAATTGTACTGTAATATAAAATGTGGGAGACCAAAGGCCCCAAACCTGCCATCCATGCTATAAACTCCAGGTCTTTCACTAGTGTTTCAGAAGGAGCAGAACTTGCTTGATTGCAGGGGTGGATTGCAGCCATGCTAGCTCAGCTTGGTTAATATTAAGGGAAAGCCTCATAACCAATGCATGGATCCTGGCATTTTCTGTGGCCTGAGATTCACCATTTAGGTTTAAAAAACATGTTTCAGCACTTGCCTATTACACTGACAGGCAAAAGTGAGAAGGTTTGCATTACAGAAGGCATGTCTTTAGAGGCAGCTCCTCATAGAGCAGTAAGCTCTGGAGTCTGGGTGTCCAGAGTGGGTGCTGCACCAGCACCATGTCCACAGCTGCAGGATACTGCTTGTGGTACAGAGCATGTGGACACCATCAGCACAGCACCGCGCTGCATATCATGTTACTGCCCCAATCCCAGCCCCCAAGGACAAGGGTTGTGCAGAGGAGGGTAAGGTGGGAGTATGGGTTATGCCAGGGTTCCAGCAATGAGGACATTCAGCAAAGCCATGTACAGCAAAAAAACCTGCCTAGTAACAGAAAAGAAACCCCGTCCCTCAACACTACTGAACGTTCATCCAAAAAAAAGTTTAATAACGTGTAGGCATTTGGAGTATTGAGGTGCCCTCCTTGCTGCCAGATACCACGCAAGATTGCAACAGCATCCTCCGTCACTGGTCCAGTGCCATGTCAGACATCTGGAGACAGGGTGTTGGCGGGATTGTGCTATGCTCTCAGTGGGAAGCGATTTGCTGGTAGAGATCATGACAGCACTGCCGGAGATGAAAACACCAAAAAAAAAAAAAAAAAAAAAAAAAAAAAAAAAAAAAAAAAAAAAAAAGAAGTGTCCATGACTGGCAACTTTTATTTTGCAACATATGTCAAACTCTTGCCTGTGATGTGGCACAACTAGCTGTCATATGATGTAAGTGCAAGAGCAGATATTTTAACATACAATACAATTGTCTGGGAGAACTTAATGTGTCTCCTCGCTGCGAGACATGTTATGCGACAGCCAAGTCCTGACAAGTGCCCCAGTCCACTCAAACCCAAGCTGCAAGCTGAAAGTCTGCTTTGTGGGGCAGAGCTCAGGGCAGAAATTTCCAGAAGTGAGCTGCAAGTGAAAACCCTTCAGACACACAGATCTTAACCAAACTGGAAGCAGAATTACTAGCTTGGGTTGGGCCTCCTCAGAGCAATGAAGCAATTCCCTTAGAAATGCCTCTGTATGATCAGAGCCCGCACTCACGGTGAATTAGCCATGCTGTCATCTTATGTGAATACCAGCTTTTGCTTGGGAAAACGAAATAAGACCACACCAAAATTACTCCAGAGAAGCATTCTCCACAGTGCTTGTAATATCAGGGATGCCGCTTTAGCAGTGCAAGGAACCAGCAAAACACAGGCTGGTTTACCAGCGCTGTTTTACTGGAGAGCAAAATGCAGCTTGCAAAGGGAAACAGAGTGGGGAAGCGTGTCACCCAGCCGCCTGCGTGATGGTGCAGCTCTTCAGGACAAGCAAGTCCTTCTTCATCCCTTCCAACACAGGCCTTAGGAAAAAGTCACATCTGACACGAGTGAGTCATCTTCTCATTCAGACATGAATTCAGTTTACCCTCGCTGGAAGGATGACCTAACCCTTACCTTCTCCAGACTTTCTCGACAGGGATCCAGGCCCAGGGGTGGAGGGGGGCTCAGCAACAGAGGTGAAAAGAGGAAGGCAAAACATACACAAACACGTGGAAAAGTGATAATTCTGGAGCTTTCCTTCAGGAAACCGTGTGCCACTGCACAGCAACAAAAATAACCCAGGGGTTCCCTCTCTGCTCCGGCTCCCTGTGAGGAGCCACTTTAAAGCTTTTAGAACATTTGCAGAGTTGGAGAGAAATGGTTTTTGTTTAACTTTAGCTACTTCAGAAATGCCTGAGGCTTGAAGAAACATATTTTTGGATTGCTCTTAAAGAACAGGCTGAACTTTGAAGCTTGGGGAATTTTTTTCAGATCAAATGTTAAATTAATAAACACCAAAAAGACAAATCAGTCTGAGTCCTGGGGAAAAAATTAATCACTGAAAAAATCTTCTTGGATTAATTAATTGTGGCACATTGTTACTTATTCTAATATTTTGATGGTCTTGGAACGTCAAAGTCCTGCAAACCACCACCGCCTATTGCGGCTTGGCCCTAATTAAGCACATTCGATATTAGTGCTTACTATGTCCTCTACAAAATAAAAACGGCTCATCAACACCATTGAAAAAGTTTCAGACTGGGTAACAATGAGATCATGAATAACCAGTTTACTTATGGATCATCTAAGTTTAAGAAATGCACATAGAAATTCAAAGCATCTGGAATCTAAATCACTCCTTTGTACACAGCTGCTGTATAGCAGAAGTTTCATCAGGGATGCTAAACTGACTCTGCACTTTCTTGTTAATTCAGGTGCTTGACTGGAGTGTCCCATGTGACTTGTTTATTCCTCCCTGCACTACAAGAGCTTTCTGGGTAAGGAAACTTTGACGCCATGGGAAGTCTTGGGTCACTCAGCTCTCCAGCAAGCCACACACACAGACTATTAACTACAGATATGTGGTTGCAGAATTGTCCATAAAAACATACAAACACGAATTGTACTGTGCCAGTATTGCCACATCCACATTTTTGTACACTTGCCTTTATTTTCTTCACTCCATTTTCAGAAGCAAAAACATGATTCACTCTTAATAGGTGCCCTATTAAGCACTTAAAAAGCAATAGCGTAGAACCACCTTCCTCCGTAAGTACTGGTAAACAATGAGAAAAACCTCATCGCTGTAATTCCTCACCCCAAGTTCTGCATTCAGTTGTGGGTCCCTTGCTATATGAAGAACATTGAGGTCTTGGAGCATGTCCAGAGAAGGGCAGTGGTGTTGTGAAGGATCTGGAGCACAAGTCTTATGAGGAGCAGCTGATGGAACTGGAGAAGAGAAGGCTCAGGGGAGGCCTTATGGCTCTCTACAACTGTGTGAAAGGAGGTGGTGGCGAGCTGGGGGTATCACTCAGCCTCTGCTCCCAGGTAACAGTAACAAAACGAGAGGGTACAGTCTCGGTTGTGCCAGGGGACGTTCAGGTTAGATATTAGGAAGAACTTCTCTTAAAGAGTGATATGGCATTGGAATGGGCTGCTCAGGGAGGTGGTGGAGTCACCTGAAGGTGCTCAAGAAACGTGCAGACATGGCACTGAAGGACGTGCTTTAGTGGGCAGTATTGGTGGTAGGTGGATGTTAGGACTAGATGATCTTAGATCTTTTCTAACATTAATGGTTCTACGATTCTATGATTCTATTAACATGCCAGTGAAATACTGAGGTGCTATACAGCACACATTCCTGTAGCTTCTAGGGGCATATTTTTCAGGAATCTGAGTCCTGTGATTATTTGGCAACTCAGAACTCTACCTACTGAAGATCTTTGGAATAAATTTAATGGGCACAGACAGACACATGCAGAGAGAGACAGAGAAAGAAAAGAGGAAAACAAAGCAAGACTCCAGTATTCCACTCTATTGTTACTAATGCAAGCCACGCTAATTGTACCAGGACACTCCTACTGCAGGATGCAGCTGAGATAGATAGGAGAGTTCCTGCTGATTTTATCCCTGTAGAATCTTGCACCAGCATCATCACCCCAAAACCTGAGTCCATCACAAGGAGGTCCAGGTCCAGAACTGGCTCTGATGCACAGGGTGCTTTGATTAACATCGCACACTTCTGACCCAGAGCAGCAGCGCCCTGAGGAGGATTCCAGCAAACATCTGTTACCATTAAAGATCTCTGGTTGAGATCTACACCCAGAGAGGGCCAAGGCTGAGGAATTGCATAGTTCCTCTCTGAGGCTTAAAGAGCACACAGATCTGAGTGTTAGCAGAGCAACATTTGAGAAAATCAGCTTCAGAATCAGAAATGAGGACTGTGAAACAATTGACTTAGTGGTTTCTCTCATGCTCCTCCATTTAATATTTGCAAAATGAATATTTACATGTGCAAGCCTTACAAAAATTATGTTATGAGGAACAGCTTCTGTACTTCTCATAATAAACAAGTGACCAAAAATACATAGTGCGTGTAACAGAGGTTTACAGCCGAGATCCTATATTATTTCTCAGAGCCACTTATCTAATATCTAGTATCTACAAAAAGCCTCTGTTTGCTATTTACACAGGTGTCCTGGAGCATTGTATAATCACGTAGCAAATCAGCACCTTAGGATCTCAGTCTATAATGAAAGTACACTAGCATCACAACATGAGGGAAAGAGCTCACTTCCATTTGACAACAACCTTTTACTCCTTCCAGAAGATCACCTAAGAATGGAGGATGGATGTCTTCAGTTCTTCAGAAGGATAAAACAAAGAAAACATATTTTCTTCTAGTCTTGCTCACATCAGCTTTTTAAAATAAAAGTCAAGCTGGTTCCTCATACCAATATTTAAATTTTGCCGCTTATTTCTGCTAAGCAGTTCCTCTGAACTTGGCAGCAGATTTCAGATAGCAGGGTCCATAAGCCAGGGATCTTTCAAGATATCTACTTTCAAAAGTCAAGCTTCAAAACAATAAGCCCACAGTAACTTAAACTATTAGGAATATATACCACCAAGGAGGACAAGCAGACACAAGAGATGACAGAGTCTACACAAAGCATAGATGTTTCTACATACTCTCTAACCACAGAGAGCATCAGAAACTAAGTTACAAATTAAAGCAGATTCTATGATAAAAATGCCCTCCAGAAAAGGCATATATCATCCCCTCAAGAGGAAAAAAAAAAAAAAAAAAAAAAAGATGTTTTATTCTCGGAATCCTACACAATGACTAATCTGTCATCTGCCAGCCAAATCCTGAAGACGTTGTTTGAATCTTAACAAGGTACCAACAAAATCCACTAGAATGTAAGAACAAGGCACATATTCAGTTCTTATTACGTCGGGCCTCTTTAGGGCTTATTCTGCTTTTAATCTACTATAATAGAGACCTTACATTTTAGTTAAGATCTTGGAATTTGACATGTTCATATAGAAATAAATATTGCATGCAAATGACATTACAAAGGCAACACTAGTAGATCAGTCTGTGTACTTAACTGTGAATGAATTATGCCCCATGTTCATGGAGTCCTCCTGTCATCTTCTTCCAAAGCATCTGTCATGCAGGATCTACGCATACCACATTGTTACAGGAGACAAAATCAGGATGAAAAATCTTTCACCTCACAGAGCTTGGGCTGCGTACCGCATTTCTCCCTGTCTTTCACACCGAGATGTTGCAGCCTCCGCCATAAGTTTTGCCAGTCATTCAAATTCCCACCATATACCAGAAGACTGCAACCAAAAAATAAGCAACTATATGTGATGCAATGCAAATCACGACACATGATACTTCTACGAAGCTTAAAATAACATAACGTATTTTCAGGTACAAGCACGTCATCATGCATATTGAGGATTGCCAGAATTCGTAACTGCCCATCATTCCATACAATGCACATAACTACCAAGGAATTGTTTGCAGGCTGTTACAGTTAGTATTTGTCTTGTTGTCTTATTTAAATCAAATGGCACCCTGGCCTAGAAATGGACATATTATCTTTGACAGAGGTAACCACTGGCCAGCTATAGCAGCAGTAACTCTTGAAGTACTAGCTTGACATATCTTACATTATTCATTTACTTTGTAGTGTTTTTGGAGATGTTTCTTTGGCTACGGTTTTAAGTTCCGTTTGTTAAGCCTTCAGACTTGGTCCACATGCAGGCTCTTTATCCACAGACATACCATATAACATGAGCTTATCACCCAGGAATATTCATGTCCAAAAAAACATAAAAGCAGAAGTGGACAAATCCTTGGTTTCTAATGAACATCAAGTAGCAATAATAGCTCTCAAATAGTGATGATTGCTATCAATGTATTTACCCATTATAACTTGTTCTTCTCCCCATTTTCTCTTCCCATACTCTCTAGCTTATGTCTTTCTTAGTAACAACTCTTTTCATGCTGTGAAGATCATCAACAAAGTAAAGCATAAAAACCTGGCTGAAGAGCAATTTACAGCATTAACGATCTCAGTCTCCCTGCCTCAAGCAACAGCCAGTTCCAGTTTGCTCAGGGATTACTCTTTACTGCTCAAAGGTTGCTGATTTATTAAGCACAGAGGTGCATCACAAATCCTTTAAAAAACAAACATACAAAAAAAACCCAGTACTTACCAAGCTGCAGCTCTTCTAAAACCAATAGCCAAATCCCAACCCTTACTCAAGGAAAGCTATATGAAGATGCATTTCTCTTTTTGAAGGACAGCATGTCCAACTGCTGGTGTGTCTTTCCTTAGAGCAGGTGCAGAAGGCAGCAGCCAGCCCCATTAGTGCCCAACGAGCTGCAGCTGCTGCACTGGTGAGCCGGGGAGGGGGAGGGGAGATGTTCCTGCAAGGCACCTCACACTGCAAATTGTGCTGGGCCTCGAAGGTTACCCAAGGACTTGTGCAGAGGTCATAACCTCATGGTGCTGGGGATATTTCCTTCTCTACCCAGAGAAGGATTTTCAAAAAATAATTATTAAAAAATTTAAATTTGAGGATTGGGCTGCTTTATAAAAACGAAACAAAACCAAAAAGAACTGTGACACACGCTATAAACTCTACACTTCAGTTTGCATTTTTAGAATTCCTTGCAATGGATCTGGAATAAATCAGCAGTGGGTCAAACCAGTTCAGAAAGTGTTTGAATAGCTGCCTATGGAGTGTTCAGAGGTCCTCTGTCAGCTGAGTATTTTGACTGCTGCTGTTCAATTACCATTTGAGAAAGCAAGACTGCTGGGAAAGACAACACAACGTAAACCAACACTGGCTAGAAAAGCATACAGTATACCGATGTTCATGCTGCACATCCTGTGTTCCAGAGACTTTACCAAAAGCAGCTTCACATCATGCTGTTCACCAATGCTCCTAGCCAACAACATTCAATACAGCCACAGGTAAGAGCTCTTCAGAAAAACATAATGAGGGCCCAAAATAGCTGATTTTATCTCTACAATAGAAACATTGACTGACAATTATTTTACACTTATAAAATATGTCAGGAGGAATGTACCACATGCATTCTAGGCTGTCTGCACTGGAAATTGACGGGGAAATTAGGAAATATGGCATAGAAACATCACTACGGATATACTGTATTACTGCTTATGCAGCTGCAGTCCCAGAATTTGTTTCTCAATAATTCAGTTACCCACGTTTAAACAAGCAGCCAGCAAAAGAAAGGCTGATACATTTCATATGCATTCTCTTTGAGCAAGGGGACCTTCACGTCTGGTCAAAAAATGTCAGGCTCATATGACACCACCAAAGTCAGGAGAGATGCCTAACCATAACTAAAAGCAGAATTTGGCCAACACAATTGGAAAATATCAGCAGAGTATACACAAATGCACACACGCAACATTATACAAGAGCAGGGAATGAGACAGATTTGATTTTTTTAATCATACCTTTAAAAAAACAAGGTTCCACTTACAAACCCCTCACTGCACTCCTCCGTGGTTTGTTTCTTCCACTGCAACATCAACAGATAAGTCTGAGCCTGCAGCAGGAGGGAATATTCTTCTTTTACTTCTCTCTCTCTTATTTTTCTTAGATAAGCAATCTTAAGACTACTACAGTCAACAAGTACATATATAATCTATATACAAAAGTAGATATATTCAGAAGACCTTTCTTTTACTCTTTGTTTTCATAGTTTGCTCTACAATATAATAAAGAAGAAAAAAAAATAAAAAATGAGGGTCCTTCCTGGGTCAGTAAAACCACCATTTTACAAAGTATATCCCAAGGGTTTAGAAATCATTTTGCAAGAGCCCTTACCCAAAAGGAAAGCAGACTTTTTGCCAGCTTCAGCACCAAGTTCTACAAGTTTTGTACCACCTTTGTCAGGTCATTCTATGAAATGTGTCCTTAAGAAAATAAAGGGCTTCAGCTGTTCTTTGCAGGCAATGCTGTTCACTTCTTTGGGTTTGTTCCCTGTTCCTGGTGCGCTTCCTGCTAACACCTATGGCTTCAGTATCTTGCAAAATTTGGGTGAGAACTGGTATTGGTAAAGCCATGACTGAACAAAAGACTACTGAAAATGCAAGATTTAAATCCAGGGGATAACTGTATTCTTAACAAAATTCAACAGATAAACTTTGCAGCAAATTGAAAATAATTCTATCTGAGCCCATAATCACTATTTTGAATACAGATATTTACTGCTGCCAATAAAGAAAAACTTTGGTAACTTTTCTGTTATTGGGAAGAGCTTGAATACAATCCAGTCCAAAAAAAAAAAAAAAAAAAAAATGCTGACTTTCCTAAATAGGGGCTGTGTTTTTGCAATAAAGAATACTGGTCAATATACTAGTGAAGGAAAACTGAACCAGATGTCAGTAATAGGACCACAGAACGTTACATTTGCCCAGAATCGCTATTTTAAACACACGATGTTGGTCTACTGGTTTGTGGTATAATACATTCTTGGCAGCCAGAAGGAGTTTTGATACGTTAGAAGGTTATCCTTGGGCAAAAAAAAAAAAAAAAAAAAAAAAAAGAGGAAAAAAAAAAAAAGGACAAAAAAAAAAAGGAAAAAAAAAGAGAAGCAGCGGAAGAGAGGTAGAACAGGCCATTAATTCATCAAGATCTGTAAAAGCAGAACAAAATGATGACTTATTGAGGATATCAATTCAAAGAAAAGGCAATCCCCAAACAAGAAGGTTTGTTTTTTACATTACTTTTCATTTTCTACCTTACAGCCTGGTCCCTCGCTGTGTTTTGCTTTTTTCAAGGCCTCCCTGCTTTCCACGCTCACGCCGCTCATGGCAGGAAGTCTGAGGACCAACATGCGCGTGTCACCATGCCAGCCCCGCGCCACCAGGCTGCGGCCTGCAACCTCACCCCACAAACCACACACACGGCTCAAACCGGACAAAACCCAGTCCTGAAATCTTATTCCCCTCAGAAACCACAGGATGCTCCTGCTGCCATCACTGCCGTTACACAAGGAAGTTGTGCTGCCCAGGACTACAGCAAGCCATGGGAGCAGCGTTCACCCTGAAGCCCTTCACCCATCTCTGAACTGTTTTCCATTTCACAGGCATGGGGTCTTTTCTTCTGTTTAAAAAGTAGTTACATCTGTATGCTTTCTTAATATAGAAATAAAATTTCGAGATGCATTTTGTATGTTTGGCAAACAACCCCTTCCCTGTTTTACCACGTAGTAAATTTAAAAATCAGCTCTGTTCATTGTTTTAAATCCTCTTCTGAGAGATAATTAAAACCACTTCCCAATATACAACCAAAGTTTTATTTTTATAGTCTATCTTCCATTATGGTATAATCCTTTCTTTTTAAAAAATAAAAAAAAACAAAAAAAACAAAAAAACAAAAAAAAACCCAAAAAACAGTGAAATATACAAATCACGCGAGACAGAAATATGTACATTAAATGTACAGAACAGAGGAAAGGACATAGAAGATTTACATATCTGAATGACAAGTAAAATATTTTACATTAAATAGTGTTTTAATAGCTAGGATCACGAGATTCAGTTCTGCTCGGACAGAAGTCAATAAAAAGGAACAAGAGGTGACTCAGCAAATGAAAAAAATGATCATAGTTTTTGTATAATGAAAACCAAAAGTGACATATTCAATGAATTAGTGCTTTATTTATTTATCTTACTTTAAAGATAGTCTTTGCAAACATCTGAAGATGAGGGGTAAATATGTCCTCGTACAATAAATTAAGAGCAATAAAGCGCCATTTAAGAAGCTGATAAATGATCAAGATGAACTTAGTGATACAGCTTATAGGCTTGTGAAAAGTTAAGGCTTTAGTACAACTAGGCTAAAGTGAAAGATTTTCCTCACTTGGTATCTGCAAAACCAATTTATTGAACTTTTTGCATGGGATCGAGCTGGAAAGAGGCATCTGAACCAATGAGGAAACCCTGTGTAAACACACAGCACTGGGGGGGAATGTAGATTGTTCATCAAATAATTCCCATTTCAAAACTAAAAACCAAGGGCCAAATGCAGCACGTTTTAGAGTTTTAAGGTGTTTCCTTTCAGTAATGATCAATATTGCCCCTACAATGTAAGTGAAGTAGAAGTAATCAACAGACTGGTATCAATTCAAGTGCAGGGTGCTGCCTCTAGCAACAGCCCAAGAGGCTTACTTCTCTGAATTATAAAAGCTTTTCAAAAATATTTTTTTAACACCAAAAACATTAGAATCACCGACCAACCTGAAGAAATCTGAAGAAAATGGGGGGATGAACTGCCCCTGTAATTTGAAGTTTTATTATTTCTTAAATCATTAAAATATATACGTACAAAAAGCTTTGAAATATCAGACACCAGCAGACCACAGTTTTCCCATATATATGTAACTGCTCAAGTACAGTCTGAACAGTTGTAGTGTATATCTGCAATATATTATCTAAAGCATGTGTATTAAAGACATAGAATGATAAATTTGGTATTGCTGCAACATTTCCTTGAACTATAATAGCTGGTTAGTGTTATTAAAGTATGAAACTATTGTCTCCCCGAGTGAAAGCGTTCCCAAAATCTGCAACAAAATAATAAAAAATCAATCATTCCAAGAGTGGATATCTAATGATTTATTTTCTCTCATAAAATTAGAGGAGTTCTTTGTCAAGCTGTGTTTCGAAAGATAGCCAGCTATTACACCATTTTTAAGGCATTTTCAAATTTGAGGAATTCTGTTTTCAAAGGGCTTTCCAGGCTGGGAGACTGCAGCTCGGCAAGCTCGGAGCTTCCCAGCCTGTGAGCATGCAGCTTCCCTCCCACCGGGCTGCCGTGCCCCACGCAGCCACCATCGCATTGGCTCTTGAAACGCTGCTCTGCGAGATGAGATACTCCAACACCACAACTAGCTAATAAGGTCAATTTCTCCTTTGGGGAATATTTTGCTATTCATCAAGGCAGATTTTTTCTGTATGTGTGTCTTTTTTGCTTTTTTTGGTCTCGTTAGGTTCTGGAACTAAATTCAATGACTCAAGAATAGCGCAGTTGAAGCCTTTATGATTCTTTGCTCTTTACCCTCCAATGACATCACGTACTTACGCGAGCGCATTCAGATATGCAACTGACACTGCACTTTGTGTTGAATACACCACCCCTTATTTACAGTTGTACTGAACAGCTTTCTATACCCCATTCTGACAACTTCTAGCATCTGAAACCAGAAGTCATGGACAGGTCTGTGTGTTCCTCACATCCATAGGGATGGTTCTAACATCCCAAGCACGTTACATGGTTGCTCTGCCTACTGCACATGTATTATGCCCCATGGGACTTAATTAGGATATGTTGGATTTTCCTCTCAAGCTACTCTATTGTTTTCAAAAGTTTTTTCTTTTTTTTTCTTTTTTTTTTTTTTCTTTTTTTAAACTTTGTAAAATAAATATTCTCAGGTTCTCCCCTGTTACCGCCAAAATATAAGACGCACACAGTTCTGGGATGGACGTAGAGAGGGTTCCAGGCACTTCTCTTTGCAATCTTTATATTTTTCTTTTTCTTTTTTTTTTTCTTTTTCTTTTTTTTCCTTTTTCCTTCCTCCGCTCTTTTTTTTTTTTTTTTTTTTTTTTTTTTTTTTTTTTTTTTTTTTTCTTAGAAGAAGACAACAACTCACTGGACTCTATAAATAAAGCAGAAAAAGTCCCGTGGAAGGGGTGAGGGGCCCACACCCCTCGCAGGCAGGTGGCTGCAGTTCCTCCCACCTCGTCCATCTCCTATTTGCACACAAACTGGTCCACGATCTCTGTGCACAACTTGCATTTTACATAGCAGCACCAGTGGAACTTGCAGTGGCAGCGTTCTCGCTGCACCGTCTTGAACTGGTCGTACCCCCGTCCGCAGCACATCAGTTCACAGCCGTCCATGCCCTCTGAGGTCTTATTGCAAAGGCGGCCCTGGGTGCCCAGGGACCCAGTGCTCTCATTGCGCATGCAGTAGTCAGGGCTGGGATCGATGTAGATCAGGTCATGGATGGTAGGTGCGTTGAAGCGGCTGTTCATCTGCACCAGCTTGCCCCGGCTGTTGAGTTTCATGGCAGCAGCGCTATCGTATTTCTCTTTCAGGGCATCGCCTACCTTGCGGAAATCAGCAAGCTGAAGCCAACAGGTCTTCAGGCTACAGGAACCAGAGACACCATGGCACTTACAGGCTACATCAGCCAGGTTGTATACAGTCTGGAGAAGGCAGGGTGAAAAGCAAAAAGGAAGGTGAACGATTAGCATGGCTGCGGCAGTATTCATTCCCCTCTTTTCCTGTGCTCTGTCCCCTTCCCCTTCACACCTCACAGCATTCACTCTGGCGCTCTCCTCCCTGCTGCAATAGGGTGGGAGGGCAGAAAGCACATACATACCACGCACTCCTTGCATCCCGTTAACACAGACAAAGGGGCAAGGGAGTGGGGAGAGCTCTCTCAAGCCCCCTGCCTTCACCACACAGACAGATGTAGCAACAACACACATCGACCAAACAGCAGCATCAGTCATGCTGCATTCAAATTTTAGGAATTCTCTCTCGTGCCAGAGAAAGATTTCGCTGTTTCATTGAGAAATGTAAAACATCCCTTTATTTTCTATCCGAGTTACTCTCTCTATTGATCTCGGCTTGAGGCTGCAATTAGGGAAAGGGTTAAGATTCTGCTTGTTCCTGACTCAGCTGCAGCCAATTGTCTACTCTTGGCTCAGCATCATCCCCCTATCCCAAATACTGTTCTGCAAGAGAGACTTCATCCAAAAAGAAACCCCCAAACACCTATGGGTGGAAGACAGAGCTACACAGCAATATCCTCTTTACAAAGCCTTGGCAAAGAAATATCAGTCGTTTGCCCTGTACAAATAGAAATAAGAGTCGGTGTTGACACCAACCCAAAAATCCTGGTGTCTGACACATTAGATGATACCACAGACAACTTCCACCCAGCAGTTACAGAAAGTTTTAGTGCTGCCAAATGGCACCACAAAGATGAGGCTAAGGAAGGAGAAACTGCTAGAGTCTCTATTAGCAACTGTGAATGTGTCATTTTTCTTCTCAGTAATGGTAAATTGGCCTGTCCACTGCTTTCAGAACCCTCCTCTCACATTTAAATACTATTAATTTTCAATTATCTTTCATCCTACTTCACCTTAGAACACAAGTGAAAAGTCTCCAGCCAACTATGTCTGGCATGTCAAAGCTCTAGGAAAATAATGACTTTGGCTCTTTGTATTCAGACTATTAAAAAAGAAAAAGATTACACCCACTCATTTAAGGCATTTTTTGAGATTAAAGAAACCATAAAGACATGTTTAACCGTAGAAGATGATGTTTTCTCATAATATGGAGAAGCTTTACACATCTTCTCAAAGCAGGAAATAAAAAGTGGGAATAATCCTGCAGCATTGTTCCAGACAGATAACAAGCCCCCAGCACACGCTACCAACTGGAAACACAAACCAATAAAACATGCAGTGAGCTGGGCACTGCTGGCGATCCAGCGTGGAAGGAAACACAATGCATTGCAGCTCCAGTGCTCCATGGGAAAGGCAATGAGGAACAATGTGAATGCATACGCTCTCCAGCCACCTATACCTGCCTTTTCCATTTTCTTGTCTCATACATCAGAACAGAGACAAGCCAGCAGGTGACCACCCAAACCTTCCCCAGAAGGAGGGACTCGAAAAGACAAGAGGCACTCACTCTCCTCCCGGCCTCATTGTTGTGTAGGTTCATCATGATCCGAGCACTCTCGTATGAGCCTCTCTGGTAAACTCTCTCCCGTTCCCGGGCATCAACAAACTCCTTGGCAAAGCGGTATCCGTACTCGATGTTGTCCCCGCAGCCGCCCCACAGCCAGTCCCGGGGCAGGTCCTTGGGCCGCGCGGCCCGGCTGCAGCCACAAGAGGAGAGCTCGCCCTCCCGGCATGCCCGGCTCATGGCGTTGACCACCCCGGCCGCGCTCACTGCATAGGTGAACGCCGTCTCCCGGCTGCCTGTGTGGAAAGAAGAGGGGCATTACAGGAAGGCCTAAGTGCACTGTTCCAGCTCATCCAATGGAAGGAGCCATCTAGGAGCCTCCAACATTCATCTGCCTACCAGAGCATAAAGTAACCCTGAATTGTGTTCGTTCAAAATACCGAAAAACCCGAGTGAATACCATATCCCCCAAACCACCGGGTGCTTATGAGGAGTAGAGGCTGCTGCTTGTTGGTGCCTAGAGGAGCGACATGGCAGAGGAGCCCTGCCTCCAGGAACAGGAGGGCAGCAGTCTCCAGGCCCTCTGGAAAAAGAGACAAGGCAAATGCAAAGTTGAAAAAGTCAGTTTCCTAAATTACTGCTTCTCAAAGATGATTTATGCACTTCTCCCACTAGTTCCAATTTATTTAAAGTTACAGCATTTTGCAAAGCTTCCTGCTAACAAAAGCAAACATGTGGCAGAGTTGCCTTGCTTTGTGCATCAGCTGTGCCCTTCTGCAGGGCAATACTGACATCCAGCACCAACCTGTGCTGCTCCAGCTCCCATGGATGAAGGTAAGTGAATGCAAGGACAATCACTTTTACAAATTACAGGGAAGAAAAAGCTATGAAAGTTTTCTCCTGTATCTGAGATACTGAAGTGGAAATTGAAAACCTCAAGATCCAAATGTTGGGAAGAAAACCATACAATATCCACAATGCTAGGCATGGCCAAGTATCACCCTCGCAACAGTGTCCAAACCCACCTTCATTTAGAGCCTAAATTCCCCTCTCTCTTTTCCAAGGATCCAACAAGTTCTGACTATAACTAGAAGGGCTTTCAAAAACAGCACACAAAAACAAACAAAAAACAAAAACAACAACAACAAAAATCACAAAACTTGCACCAGAAAACCCACTTGCAGTTTGCTTTTCATCTTAGGAAACAGCATTGCACTGGATCTTTTCCAAGAAGGATTCACAGAATGACTAAGAATAGACTAAATATAATTGTTTTCCGTTTTTCTAAGTTCTATTCCCAATCTTTGGTCTGATCAATAGATCAAGCTTGTTTCTAATCTTACTTTTACAAGTTTCTCAGGGAACAGCACGGGACTCTGTAAAATTAAGTCTTTAAGAGGCTGCATTTTGGATGTATCATATGTACTTAGGCAGCAACATTTTGAGGCAAAAACTGTTAGTACAAGGCCTACCATGCCAGATCAAACTTAATAGGAGCTTTTGAGCACTTCTGGAACATAAATAATTCACAATCTGGTCCATATTTAACATCAAGATGACACCACACTCAGAGCAGCTTTGTTAATGTAACAGCTGTCATCCACTGGATTAATTCTAGTAATAGATGCTGTTTTTAAATGGGAAAAATCAGAAGTCTTATGTTGGGAAGGAAGATGAGAACTTTGCCCCCTACTTACAATGCTGTATTTTCCCAGACACCTGCCTGGGGAAGTACTTACATGAATTATGGGTGTAAAGGGTTACAGGAGTGGCCTTTTCAGTTAAAAAAGATTTGGCTTTATGTGCTGACTTACGCCTTGCATTTACTGCAAACTATAGCAGGGGGAACCTCATACAGATTTTAATGTTCCCATTTGTTCTGTAATGCACATTTTTGGATTAATTCCTTAAGCAAAATTTCCACTAGATTTAGAGGAAAGAATCGTGGTCTGCTTTGGACCACAGGACTTGCCTCTTGCTTTCCATTTTATTCTTTTTCATGTTTAGTTAGCTCGTGCTTTCACGTGATTAACTATGCTGTTTATTGCAGGATTTAAACCCACAAAGCTGGCTTTTTTTAACTAATATTCAATATTACCTTGAAGCATGTTTTAAAGAATTTGCTCCTAGTGGGACACAGAAGGAGAGGCTGGGGTGCAGAAATGAGAGTTGCCCCCATCTTTCTCCCTTAAGCAAACTATAAAGCAGCATCAAGTGCTGAAGCAGATTTCCCCAGGCTGCAATCCAGTACTGCTTAAAGTCATCAACCCCACAAACACAGGAAGGGTGATGATTCTACGTGGATGAGTTGCTCTGAATTTTTTCCTTTTTTTTTTTTTTTTTTAAAGTATTT
This sequence comes from Centrocercus urophasianus, assembly GCF_019232065.1. Taxonomy (NCBI): domain Eukaryota; kingdom Metazoa; phylum Chordata; class Aves; order Galliformes; family Phasianidae; genus Centrocercus; species Centrocercus urophasianus. Next base: position 11,922,098 of record NW_024884778.1, on the reverse strand, counting down.
AGGCACAACTGTGCTTTCCTTCACTGTCAAACCTGTCTTTTCCCACAGCCAAGCATTTCTCTCTATTGTAGCCATGGCAAGGAAACACACATTCCAAACACGTCCGAGTCCCTTCTCTCCCATATATGTAACACATAGAAATGGAACTGTTCAACATACACACTCTGTAGGAAGCCACCCACAGAGCAAGGAGCTGAGTCTTACACTTGATATGAATAAGTCTGCGAGAACAGAACAGTTGTTTTTTTTTTTTTTTTTTTTTATACCTGACCATAAGATACAAAATGTTCTTTGTCCTGTATTTGAAAAGCATTCAGCATGAATAGCTCAGACCCCGGCACACCGAGCTGGGGGGAGGACACAGCTCTTTTCCCTCACGTTAGCACTTTACTGTTCTGCAGCCCCAGTGCTGCCAGCCCCGGGCCCAGGAGATGGCAGCAAGGACCGCGCCTGACCTGGGGCCATCAGCGATGGAGAGCAGTGAAGAACAAAAGCCCTGAAGCTGCAGTTCAATAAGCCACAGAGCGAGTTTCCAAACCCAGCGCTGGGTTTATTTGTACAGCTTTAGCTAACTTTGCCAGATAAATCCTGGAAGAAAGACTGTCCATTTATGAGCAGCGGTAATTACCGCGCTGTCAGTCAGTGCTCTGCTCAGGCATTCCGTGCACAACAGCAACAGCCTGAGCCCCGATGACAAAACCCTCCCAGACTACGTGCACCACAACCTTCTCACATTGGTGAGAGCAAGGAAGAGCTGACAGCCCTCGACAAGCCAGCGTAAGGCAGGCGGAGTTAAATTGGATCAGGCTTGAAAAGTGCCCATTTTTCCTTCCACTCAGAGACCAGCAGCTGGTCATTACCGAAGGTCAGCATGAAATAATAGCACTGGCACCGACAACACCTTTCTTGTTCTCCATGAATACACTCTTTAGGATCTTTAACTCCTGAATATGGCTATTAACCTTGCTTCCATCTGCAATTAGAATAAGTGGCTTAATTACATGATAAATTGCTGTGTAGACATCAGCTAATACAGTCATATCCAGGAGAAGGGTGCGGCAAAGTTATTTAACTTGAAAGAAACCACCTCTAAATAGATCCATCATACTCAGGGAGGGCAGAAACTCCTATTTCATAGACAGACACCACAATCAAGGGCCCAATCCCGCACATTTCTTCACACCAGCAGTCCCCTTGAGCTCATTTTCACTTGCTTGAATAACAAATAAGGGCTGAGGGACTAAGGCCCAATTTTCAAACAGATTACTTAACTGGCAATTGTTAGCTTATTAAAACAGAAAAAGTTTCCTTTCACATTTCATATGCTTGTAGATCTCTGCTCAGGTTGGGCCAAAAGGAAATGCTCCACGGGGGGTGTTAATACTGTGCTTGGAGAAAGCCTCAGGAAGGTTGTATGTCTGAAACCAGCTGCCCCAATTAGATACTTTTACATAATACATTGCTTTTATTTATCTGACATGGATATCATGATAAAAATGGATATCCAGATAAAAAACACTTCCTGAAAAAAAAAAAAAAAAAAAAAAAAAAAGAGAACAAACATGAATTAGTGGTATTCCTTCAATCTTTACTGGAGTTACCCCATTCACAAGTGAAGCCAGCTTTGATCCGAATTCAAAACCTTACCCAGGTAAAAAACAACACTGGGTTTGTCAGCACGCTCATTACTGAGCACACAGAAGCTCCAATCTGTCATTCAGAAAAACTGAGCTTTCTCAGTTGCTGCACAGTATCTGACATCTGACATTGGAATGTCAGATGAAGGTTCCACCATGGACCCAGTTTGGTAGCACCAGCTAAATTTTTGCCATGACTGTTAAAATACACAGTGGTCCTTAAACAGTGGGACAAGCAGGCAGCACGTGAGCACTGGAGAAGCACATTTCAAAGACAATATCTTGGGGAAAGGGTTGGGTGCCCACCAAATCATGGTAAGATTGTCACAGGAATCTGTCCCTCCTACCAGCTTCGTGCTTACAGCAAACACAACCTGCAAGGGCAATCACACATTTGGCCCTGATAGAACTGACTTCATGCAGATTACCCCGCTATGTTATTTTTAACACAAATCTAACTCTCTCACAAAGAAAAAGAAGTTACCATAGCTGGAAATAAGCAAGAAGGAATTGCCCATAAACACTAATAGACAGCAGCAATTTTCAGTTAACCTCCAGACCAAGAGCAATTCACTATGCAGCCACTAACTATGGAGCTAAGCATGGACATCTTCCATTTCACAAGACGCTGCTGGTTTTAATTCTCTTTGTTTGCCTTTTTTTTTTTTTTTTTTTGTCTCAGGTTTTCTAAAAGGAGGTTTCAGGGCTCCATTTTCCTTTCGAATGAATTCCCATATGCAGATGTATATTCCTACTTTGCTTTCCAAAAGACATGGCTGGACAGTGGTGGGAAATCACCTCTGGCTAAAAATAATTCAACTCCTTTGCCAACTTTAAAAAACATTTGGTTGTATACAGTATGCAGTAAGAACCTGGCAAGAGCTTCAAATGCAGAACATTACGTGCCATACATATCCTTAGACAAGAGTTTAATCATAAAGATGTTGCTTCCTACCTATCTGCATGACTCTGCCAAAAACAGAGTTGTTGTCCACAGTGCTGCAATTCCATCTTCTATGTCTGAACTGATACTGGCATTCCTTAATGCCGGTCTTTGCACCCTCTCCAATGAACTGCATATGGTCCTGATACAACTGGCAGAGTTTCTTCTGTCCTTGGGAAAGCCCTGCTAGTTGGCTACATAGTGGCTGGGCTCCTATTATATACACCTCTGACATCTGCACAGGGTTCATGGGGTTCATAGGGTTCATCCCTAAAGACCTGTGTAAAGAAAGATTTGGGTTAATAAAGAGAAAAGAAAACACAACAAAAGTCTACAAATCCCAAACCAAACTCTATTTTACATATAAACACTGAGTCTGTGACTCCTTGTTTTTTTGCTAGCAGGTGAGGGAAAAAAATTACGTAAATACGAAACTTTTATTTTAGAGACAGTATAAAACAGAGCTTATGAGTTCCACCCATGTGGCTCTCACCACAGATTATGGACTGAAATAAGACTCGTATCCAGGCAATCTTTCCCTAACTTAAATGGACGCAGGGAAAATAGCAGAAGACCCAAACAACGGCAAGGCAGAAAAATGCAAAAAAGCAAAAAAATGAAAAAAAGCAAAAGAAAACACCCAGATCTCATTTCATATGAACATACACTTTAGATGTACGTCTGGATTTCTGTCTGCTCTATCAAAAGCAGGGAAACCTTTCAGAAGGCAGAAGTTCGGAACTTGTTGCATACTGCTTCCAGCTCCTTCCCAACGCACACGTGAGCACAGAGGGAAGTATCAGCGTTGTAAACAAAATCAACTTTGTCCTCTAAATTCTTTAAGTGCCCTTCAGGAGCACTAACACAATACATTTTAGTTAGAAAGTGTTGATTCATCCCAAAAGAATCGACCAAAGGAGCAGAAAACGCCTATTCCAACGACTCCCCACATCGTACGTGGTCGAGAAATAGTTAAGTTGCCAAAGCAGAAACATAAAATGTTCTTCTTTAACAAAATATATTTATAAATATTCAAGCTGCAGAAGAATTCGAACCTAAATTTTAATTTTATAGAAGTTCTTGTAGGTAATTCTGTACTTTCTCTCACATATACAAAACCTCTCATCTGAGGGAACTGAAGCAAGTCTTGTAGAAGAGAAGCAATTCTACAAATTTAAGGATGATGAAATCCATAGAGAATCTACAGCATTCTAAAAAACTGAATTTTGCAGCACAGGCTGCTACACGATTGCTCTTGCTTCAGAAACACATCCATTCCCCAGCACAGCACATCCCAACGCGGCTCCAGGCAGTCCCCTCATGCACTACTCCCCCAGAAACAAAGTACACTCCAAGCACACAGACGTTCCATCGAGCAAAACTTCGCTCCCCCTTTTATAAGCACGCCGACACGAGATGCTTACCACCAAGAGCTGGCTTCTATTACAACCTGGGTACAAGAGGAGAAGATGGCCAGAGCCACTACGAGGTACTGAGAAGCCATTGTGCTGCCAACTGTCCCCAGAGCACCTCCTTGGATTAATACTGCAGTGGATTTCTAGAGGGGGGAGAAAAAAGGATCAGATTGTTTATTGCTTCTCAGACCATTTTCGAGCATTCAAGTTTAAACAACGGAAGTACCCGGGCCCCTTTTAACTCGGCGCTGCCTCCGCTGCCCTTCTCCCCGCCGCGGCGCTGCTGCCGGACGGGGCCACCCCGCGCCCCCACCCCCGGACACCGCCTTCCCGGGGCGGCCGCACCGCTCCGCACCCCGCCGGGGCGGGACGGGACGGGCACGGCGGACCCCAGCCCAGCCCTCCCCGCCACCCCGGGGCTATCAGCACCCCATGGGCCGCGCTTTACCCCATTGCTCCTCGCTCTGGAGCCAGCGCCGCGGACACGGAGCGCTCCCGGCCGGCGAAAAGCAGCTTCAGGTTTGCAAAGAAAGCCCGAGCGGGACGGGAGTGCCGAACCCGGCCCTCCCCCACCGGCCGGGGAAGGCGCTGCCCGCACCCCTAAGCCATCCCGCCGCAGCCTCCGCTCCCCGAGCTCGGCGCTGGCAGCGCGGTAACAACCCCGACGGCGACGCCGGGTCCGGTCGGTTCCCGCAGTCCCGAGCAGCGAGCACGAGCAATCTGCCGTCCCGGGAGACCAAGGCTCCCGCGACAGGTCCCGCAGATCCGTCTGCGTCCTTACGCGGGACTCTTTAACTCGCTAACCAGTGCCATTCACGGTTCTGGCTTTTTTTTTTTTTTTTTTTTTTTTTAAATTTCCCCCCCCCCTGGAGGGGGGGGAAAAAAAAAAAAAAAAAAGGACATTTCGACACTTGGGGGCTCCCTATTCATTCTTAAAAAGCCCTCAATACCGAAACCAAGGTGTTCTTAACCCTAATTTATTTCTGTTTGCAAAGGGTCGGGAGAAGAGGACCGATCGCTGACACGAGAGCGCCGGAACGCGGCGGGACCGTCCCCATCACCCTGGAGCCCTTAACCAGGCGAACCTGGCCCGGCCGCGTCCATCCTGCGGGGCTCAGCCCCGACAGAACGGCCCGCTCCTCGCTGCGTTCCGGACGGGATGAGGCTCAGGAGAGGTCCGAAAGCCACATAACGAGCAGGGAATGGGGCTGAGCACTATGTGCTGGGAGCTCTCTACGGCCCGTGAACACCAAGGGGGTGGGTTTGGGGTTTATTTCTTTGCATCCACGAATTCCTCAGATAACAACACTAAAGAAACGCCGCAAAGCTGCCCGAGCCTGAGAACTTCGAAGACACCGGACCCCAGCGGGACCCTAGCGGGACCCCAGCGGGACCCCAGCGGGACCCCAGCGGGACCCCAGCTCGATGCTGCCGGCTCTGAGCCTAAAGCCTCGTACCTCCCTACCCCGTTCCGGAGGTCCGGTGCCCCCCACAGCTCCCGGCCCGCAGCGCTGATGTTCCGCTCCCGACAGGGGGCGGCCTAGGCCGCTGCAGCCCCCGGGGGGCGCCGGGCGGCCGCTGCCCTCCGACGGCACCTCTCGCTGCCCCCAGCGCTCTTCTCGGCCTCCCGGAGCGGGAGGAGACACCTGCGCCCAGGGGTTCGGCTCCGCTGCACGCAGCAGCTGACAGGCTGCCATCAACAACAAAAAAGGGAAAAGGGGAAAAAAAGAAAAAAAAAAGAAAGAAAAAAAAAAATGAAAAAAAAAAAAAAAAGGTTCGCCGGCAGCACGGCGGGATTGGCCATCGGGAGCGCGAGGCACCGTTTTCAACTTTGTAGGGCCGCGGAGATCGGGTTGTGGTATTTAATGCACCCCATGCGGATCCCGCGCTCGTCGCCGAGATGAAGGCGGCGGCTTTACGCCTGTGATCGTGTTTTACACGGGGCGTCTGGAGAGCCGCGAGGGCATCTGGAGCGCCGGCAACGCTGCTACCTGCGGGCGGGCGGCACCGTGATCCAGGCTCCGGGGAGAGGGGGCGGCCGGGGGCTGTCCGCGGGGGGCGGCTGCCTCGGAGAGCCGTGCGCGGGGCCGGGGTGCCCCCGGGGAGGACGCACACCTCCGGCTCCGGCGGCCCGGGGAAACGTCGGGGCTCGATCCGCCTGAACTCTGGGTGACCCACCGAGTTAGCATACAATTGCCAACGACAAACAAACAAACAAGGAAAAGGCTCTCCAACATGGAGTCCTCGCAGCGCCGAGGGGACCCCAAGGAGCCGCGATCCTCCGCTCTGCCCCAGGCGGGACCCTCTGCAGATGCAGAGTGATAATCTCCAGAAACTTAGAATAAAGTTAAAGGGGGGCGGAGGTGGGGAGGGGGGGGTGGAGAGGGGGGGCTGACTCCGGGTCCTCGGCTGGCCCCCAGCCAGCGTTCCTTAAAGGCACAGGCACCGGAGCGCCGGCGCCGGGTTCCTCCACAGCGATCCTCCGCGAGGAAGTTGGGGAAGTTCGGGCCGATGTCTTTAAAGCCGCCGGGATGGGGCACCGGGTGCGCAGCCACCGGCAGCACCGCGTGGAAAAAAAAAGAAAAGAAAAAAAAGAAAAAAAAAAAAGAAAAAGAAAGAGAAAAAAAAAAATAGAAAGAAAGAAAAGAAAGGAGGTTTTTCCAGGCGGGGAGCGGGGATTGTGAGGGAGAGGGAGGGGGGTGAGCCCCGCTGAGGGAATCCGCGGAGCCGCCCCGCAATGCGCCCAACTCACCTCCATGGCGCGGGATCAGCGAGCGGCGGCAGCGCTGTAATCCAAGCGGAGCTGAGGGGGAAAGGGCGAGGCGAGATCCGATCCTGGCGGGCGGGAGCCGGGCGCTCTCCTCCGGCTGCCGGGGGAACGCGGGGGCCCGCGGGGCTGGCGGGGGGCGGCGGGCGACGAGCGGGTCCGACTGCGGAGCGGGGCACCGGCGCAGCCTTCTTTCCAAGGTCCATCAGCAATCGCAGTAATTAGGGCTTTCCACCACCAGAAGAAGAAGAAAGAGGCAAAAAGAAAAAAAAAAAAAAAAAAAAAGAAAAGAAAAAA